>NW_017673724.1:107710-112315 GCF_001879085.1 Nicotiana attenuata
AAAAAATGTGAAAAGCAATGGCAGCATTTTATGCACGCTAACAAGACAGGCAAGGGCGAAAATTTGAGAAACTTCCCTTTTGTCGGCTCTCCTCTTCTTCCTTTTCTTTTTCTTTCTTTTCTTTTTTTCCTTATTGTTGAACCAACTTTCTTGCACTGCTTTGTTCCTGTTTCAAACAAAGAAAACTTGTGAGTTTAAAATGTGGTGGTTAGTTTGTGGCCTTGAACTTTGAAGGCGGCTGCTTCCGCATTTGCCAGGATGACTGATTTCCACCCGAAGACTTTGCTTGTTCCCGATATCCCCTACTTGTTGCATTGCATGAACTGGCATTCCCCCAACCCATATGTCTCATATGAATCCCAAAGCACGTCTATTGCTCCTACTTCGTGTACATGGTGTTCTTTCTTGATTTAACCACTGGCCTCGGCCTTGAAGTTTATTGTTCCTTCACCCGCCTTGATAATTGATTCTCACTTGGAGACCTAGCTAACCACTTTCTTTGTTACCCTTGACGCACAAAATACCTCTGATCCGTTCACCAAACACCCTCCATCTGATATGTACCAAACCTTTCATTTTTTACCGAAAATACATTTGATCCGTTCACCCCAAACCCTTCATTTGTTGCGTTGTTCATGAATTGACAAATACCAAGACCTTTCATCTCACAAGGATCCCAAAGCATGTAGATCGTTGCCAACTCAGTTTGCCTGCTGTTTTATTTGACTTGTGACGATTTGATATGCAGGCCAGATACCGTTTTGTTCAATTGGAAAGCTGGTGGCAGATTCTGAAGTCATTTCTCACTTGTTATGACCAAACAGACTCAGGAAGAGGGAGTAAATAAGACAAAAGGAATAGAGTAAATGATAATGGAAAGAAAACTACAACGTAGAAGCCTACGGATGTGGACACCGACTCTGATGACCTTGACATGCACCTGCAGCCTATTCTGTTAAGCAAATCTGATGTTCAGCTCTTGTTGTACCTTTTCGCCGTGAAACTGGGCTTCAATGCTCCGCTTATCCGATTTGAATCACAATCCTTTTTTGACCTGTGGTGCCCTTAGGTTTTCACCATCAAGCCTCTCTCATTTTGGTCTTTTTTCTCAACTCACCATCGCCTTATGGTGCCCGTGAAGGTTTTCACCAATAAGACTCTCTCATTTTTGATTTCTCACAGCTTTCATCGCCTTGGGATACCCGTGAGGGCTCTCATCAACAAGACTCCCTCATTCTTAATTTCCTTCGTTTGGACCGGAGTGTTGCCCCTGATATGATTCACCTCTGCTCGCTTGACTTGGCATCTCTCGAAGATTGATTAGAAGGTCTTTCTTTGGACCGTAATGTGGGCTTTTGGATAGGATTAGAAAGAAAGGGTATCAAGGCTCAAAACAATTCAACATGGGTTCAAAATTACAACTTTCGAAATCAAATCTCTTGCAACAACCACAACTTCTGCCCCAGTTTCTTTCTTGGGGACTTTTGGATTTTATTTTGGTGTGACTGAACCTCAGAGAGAGGCTGCCTACGTACCCTTTCGGGATCAAGTCAAACGTAGTTCAGGCCATAGAATTACTTCGTTGTTGCGGTCTTTCTTTTTCTCCCACTTTTCTTTTCTTTCCTTTTCCTTCTCTTTTCTCTTCTTTTCTTTTCTTTTCTCTTCTTTTTTCCCCTTTTTTTTTCTCTTCTTTTTTCTTTGTTTTTTTTTCTTTTCCCTTTCTTTTTCCTTTTCTCTTCTTTTCTCTTCTTTTTCTTTTCTTTTCTTTTTCTTTTCTTTTTCCTTTTTCACTGTTTTTCTCTTGTTTATCCACTTTCTTTCCCCGCTCGGGCTTACGAGATTTATTATTGATTCCGAAAGAGGGGTATGCAAGAAAATAACCGAGGCTCAAAGGGATAACAAAGGATAAAGTGTTTGGATAGCAGAACCAAATGCCTTCGTCATTCCAATCTCCAAAACATGCCAAGTACAAACTACACAATTAAACAAACATGAGGAAAACATACATAACATCTTTTGCTTGTACCAGAATTACTAACCATATCCACACATTTGCCTTCTACATTTGTCAATTACCCAGCACCATTGGACAACAATCTCGGTACCACGAACGGCCCCTGTAGACTCGGGGGCAAACTTGCCTTTGGCTTCAAACCGATGTGGCATGATGCGTTTCAACAGTATTTCTTTATGTTCCGCCGGCCCCAGTTTCACACAATTTGGGCTCGAAGTGATGTCAAACTCCCTCGACTGTCCTTACATCTTCAACATTGTTTTATGGCTTCATTATTAAACTGACTTTTAAAACCAGGCTGCGAATTATGCGTGCATGTCATATCACCAGAACCAGCATGAAAAGAATTGCAAAGGAGAAGAAAACTAAACAAAATGACTAGAAATGGCAGGAAACAGAAGATTGCATTAGACTGACGGTGAAAGGGTTTAAACAACAGAACAAACAGACAAACCTAGACAGCACTAAACAAGCTATTACGACAAAGTGGAAAGATAGAAGGGTTTGAGTCACAAGACAATATCCGGATTACAACCCTGAAAATAACCCAGACAACAGAAATGACAACAAAATAAACCACCAAAACTCCACTCTAGCTAACTAGGAGTTGGAGCGTCTTTCCAATTACCAAGCATGACATCTTAACCACTGAGTTTCGCATCAATATTGCTGGAACCTTCACCAATTTCAATATTAATGACTTCATTCAACAAGTTTCCGAGAGGGTTCTCATACTCCCTGTCACCATGGATCTTCCCCACAAAATGTGCATCATTAGGTGCAGGTAAAGGCTCCTGCGCAATGTTCTGGGTGGCACTATCCTGGACCGCAATTATCCCTTCCTGAATCATTCTTTCTATCTCTCTTTTCAAATCCCGGCAACTTTCGACATCGTGCCCCTGGACATTGGAATGGTATTCACACCTTTTAGAAGGGTCAAAGCCTCTTGCACGCTTGTCCACATGATTCGGAGGAATGGGTGCGATCAGGTTATATTGCTTTAGTTTCTCAAACAAGTTTGCATATGACTCTCCCAAGGGGGTGAAAGTTTCCTGCTTCTGTGCCCTCTCTTGATTGAAATTTTGGCTGGCCCGCAAACCTACTCCAGGGGGTTTCTTGTAGGCTCTTGGGGGTGGGTAGGTGTTGTGAGCACGTGATTTTTGCCCTATATGAATTACTCCCAAAGATTCAAACAAAATGATTTCTTTCTTTATTTTGCAATTTTGTGAATTTTTTTGTTATTTTTTGTTAAGTGTTTGCATTTATTTGTGCATTTTAATTCATACGAAAATATAAAAAATATACATTTGGCATGTGCATTTAGGGTTTAATTTTACATTTTAGGATTAATTAGTAGCCAAATTGCGTTTAAAACAAAATGTAAAGAAAATGACAAAAATGATCCTTTTTGCATTTTTAGTTTTAATTTGTCTTAGTTTGCATTTAAATAGGGAACTTGTGTAATTGAAAATTGGGAAGTATAATTTTAGAGTCAATTTGAGTTTTGGATTTTTTATTTTAGCATTTAACAAATCAGAAAATACAAAAATACAAAATAATTAAAAAAAAAAAGAAGAAAAGAAATACAAAAGGGGGCTGCCGAATTGGGCCTCGTTATTACTTATTTTGCCAGCCCAAACCATTTGTCACCCACGCCCAGGCCCAGTACCCATTTACCCGGTTCATCCTGACCCCCACCAAACGACGCCGTTTTGGCGTCACCCAATCTGAGCCCTTCATTCCTTTTAATCCAACGGCTCACGGCTTTTCTTGATTAATAATAAAAGTGTCCGAATAATTAAGCCCTAAATCAAAACAATTATCGTCTTCCTCGTACTCTTTCATCTGTAACTCCGCCGGAGCCGCCGCCGGCGGACGCCACCACCACCAATCCGTCCAAAAATAACACCATGAGTCCCCCTTCTCCTCCTCTACTCGAATCCACTGTCCTTCTCTCTCGAATCTTGCCGAAGCTCGTCGAATCTTCGTTAGAAAATTTTCCGGCCACGACGACACCTCGTCCAAATTACATCAAACTAACGCCATAGAACCGCCTAAGCCTCCCCTATCCAACCCCCTTAACCGTGTATCTCAAATATGGCCGGAATTGTTCGAATTTCAATTTGAACATTTTCTGGCCAAAACCCTAACCGCTCCAATTCCTACCAAATCAATGCCATATGGTTCCTGGTGTTCCCTCGTAACGAATTCAAGATCAATGGCGTTCAAATCTCATTGAATGGTGCTTAATTTTGAATCCGAATCAGTGAGCTTCTCTTTTATTATCTTTTGGTTTTTCATTTAATTTTGCTTCTTAATGGTTTGATTCGTGTTTTATTTATTTAATCGAATCGCTGCATGATTGATAATCCAATTCGATAACAATTTGAGTCTGTTTATATTTTTGGTTCAATGTTTGTTTCTTTTATTCAATTGTTTTAGCTTAATGATTCTGTTTAAGAGTTGCTTGATTTTTTTTATTTAATGTTTGATTGATTAGTTTTAGTTAGCTTAAGTTGGTCTAGTTTGGTTTAATCAATATTCTGGGTAATTCATTAGTGCATTTAGTTCTTAGGATGAGTTTAATTGAT
>NW_017673724.1:116741-117506 GCF_001879085.1 Nicotiana attenuata
GGCCGATCAAAAGCATAATAGGAACTGTTAACTGCCTAGGTGCATTCACTCCCCAAATATGCGGGTACCAATGTGTTAAAAGCCCTAACGCTAACGTGATGGTTTCATTTTGTCATGTCATTCCAGAAAGGTGGTTGGTTTGTGGTTTGAAAGTGGTAACTCTTCTTTACAACACAAGGACAAAAGGTTGTGGCAAACAACAAGAGAACTGAGTTGGTTAATACTGGTGCTCAACAACAGTTGGTGGAACAGGATAATGGGTTGGCTGAAGAGGTGCGGATGCTGAGACAACACATGACAGACATGTATCAAGCCTAGATGCCACCCCCGCCACCACCAATTTTCCCGGACGCTACCTTTACCCAAACTCCCAACACAATACCAGATGATCCTCCATATTCTCCAGATACACCCGCTTATCACACTCGTCCCACCTACCCTAGTAGCTCCATCGCTCATCCTTCAGTTACTACTCCCCAAAATTGCCCTCCTATCATATCCATTACCCCAAACAATGAACACCTATTCAAAGCTCGTAATGCCCAATATCACCCTCCAGAGGTTGCCCACAGGGTCCTTGATTCATACAAGAAGAGCTCCCGGGATGAACTCCGTGTTAGAAATGAAAAGGTTACAGGAAGAGGAGGATGAGATGGGACGCCCAGGAAGCTGAAACGCATAGAACTGTCCTTAAGGGACAAGCGAAGAGTGGGAGGCCAGGGTAGCATGACTTGTAAAGAACTGATTGTGCCACATGATGCCCGC
>NW_017673724.1:122335-122738 GCF_001879085.1 Nicotiana attenuata
GCCCACCTGGAGAACAAGGGAATACTTTTCAAGCTCAGCAATCAGGAGCCCACCTGGAGAACAAGGGAATACTTTTCAAGCTTCAGCAATCAGGTGCCCACCTGGAGAACAAGGGAAGTACAATTCAAATTTTAGCTTTTATTTTTAATATTTGATAACATGCTGTACCCAGCCACCAACTGGGGCAGAAAATTTTCTTTGTTTGTTTATTTTGTTGCAGTCAGGAGCCCCCTGGAGAACAAGGGAATACTTTTCAAGTTCAGCAATCAGGAGCCCACCTGGAGAACAAGGGAATACTTTTCAAGCTTCAGTAATCAGGCGCCCACCTGGAGAACAAGGGAAGTACAATTCAATTTTAGCTTTTAATTTTTTATATTTGATAACATGCTACACCCAGTCACCA
>NW_017673725.1:0-59873 GCF_001879085.1 Nicotiana attenuata
CTCGGATCTCCATCGAGTAGCATACTCGCGGAATGTCTCAGTGGGTTTCTTTTTCAGATTCTGGATGTAGAAGATATCTGGTGTATTTTCTGTATTGAACCTGAACCTGTCCATGAAATCGGACACCATTCCAACCCAGCTCGTCCACTTCTTGGGATCTTGGCTAATGTACCAAGATAGCACATCGCCTTTCAAACTTCTCACGAAGAGTTTCATGCGAATCTTTTCATCTCTTCCTACGCCGACCAGCTTATCACAGTATGTCCTCAGATGGACTCTGGGATCCCCCGAGCTGTCAAACATTTCGAACTTGGGAGGTTTGTACCCCTCGGGAAGTTCGACGTCTGGTTGAATGCAAAGATCCTCATAATTCAGCCCTTCAATGCCTTTGTTTCCTTCAACGTCCTGGACTCCGGTGTGTTTGTAATGGGTTGAGTGTATTGTGGTAGGGTTTCCACATAGATGGGAGCGTGGTGGTGATAATCATTCGATCGTTCAGGGATGAGGAGTGGAGTGTTGTTGTGGCATGTGTTGCAATTTTGATGGGTAGCGGGTTGTTTCTGCGGCTTCGGGATGTTCTGTGGAGGCATGGGGTGTTGAAAGTTGATGTCGGGAGTAGTGACGGAGAATGACAGACTCTCCAAGTTCTGAACTTGGTCTAGTTCTTCTTGAAATTTCAGTAACTTCTGTTCGAGCTGAGCGACACTTTCTTTGGATACCTGAATACCCTGAGGAACCTCTACCCTTTCAACCGAATTCTCCTTTCTGGCATTGTTCAAATCTTCCATTTTTGCTTTGCCCCTGTTTTTGATAGGACTTGGAGGAGGAGGAGGTGGAGGGCCCTTAGATCTTGTGGAGTAGGATGACAATGCCAGAATGCACGAACTAACCTTTTGGGGAGGGGAATAAAACAAAAGTAAAAACAAAAAGGTAATAAGTTAGTACGGATTCTGAGAAAAAATGTTGCAGTATTTAAACACATAGTGCAAGAATATAAATCGTGTCCTAAATTGGGTGCCTCGTTGTGCCTGAGGTAGGAATAGAGACAAATTGATTTGGAGAGCTTATAATGCTAAATGCCTCATTTTATTGATAAAAATAAGACGAATCCCAAAACGACGCTAAAATTGCATAAAGTAAAATGTCACTAATGGCCATTGGCCTTATTACATTTCAAAGCAAAAAAGAAAAGAGACTCCTGACTATTAGGCCCCAGAAGGACCTTCCCCAGACTCGGCATCTCTGGCTCCATCAAACAACGTCACCAGCTCACGCAATCCTAGCAGCAGATAAGCCCTAGCCAAATCTCCTCTTTCGTTTCCCTTGGCGTTTTGGCAATTCTCGATCCTCCGGATGAATTTCCCTTCCAGCTCTACTAAACCCCGCTCCAAATGCCCTAGGCGCTTGTTGGCTCTGATAGCCATATCCTTCCATTCCTCGATCAACTTTTGGTTTGCTTCTTGAATTTCCTGATGCTCACTCTCGCACTCCCCGATCCTTTTGCGCAACTGATTGTACTTAACCCGTATCTCAGCCCTTTCGTCGATGACCCTGTGACCTCGAACAGACTCGGGCTGTCCTAACCCAGCATGATCTTCTTCTAGCCAGCCTTGATAGTATGAAGTGTAGCCGGCATGATATCTGTCAGGCTCTATGGAATCCCTTTCCAGGATGATCTTGCTGTTCCACATGTGTTGAGCTTGACATTTGTATGGGCTATCGTCGTTTTGGAAATCAGCCCTGAAATGACTCATCTTCTCGACCTTTGGTACGACTTGCTTCCTCCCTGCCTGCCTCATGACTCGGAGAGGGACATAGGGATAAGTTCCCCTCAGACCAATGAGTATAAGGAATGGAGCGTCGCGAGAGCAGATGATGAACTCTCCAGTGGGGAACCATTCGAACATCCATTGCACCTTGTCTTCTTTCAAGTTTTCAAACAACTCTACCCATCCTCGAGCATCCCCCGGCTGAGCAAACATGTCAGGCATATAGTTCATTCTCTTGGGATGGTGAAAGGCTATATGATCATTCCACGGCCTTCGCGAAAGCTCTTGACGGTATTGACCCCTTTGGAGATGTTCTATAAGCCATAGTTGGAGTAGTAAGTTGCAACCCTCAAAGTGACTGGCTCCTCGCTGACAGTTCTCCAAAGCTCGGTAGATCTCAGCAACAATCATGGGCACTATGCTGAAAGGCTGCCCTCCAATCCCTTCCATCAATGTCTTGGTGACCATGGCTAGTCTGGTGTGGATCCTAGCCTTCTTCATAGGAAACACTATCATTCCCAAGAAGCAGAACATAAAGACAAAAACCCTCCTGTGGATATGCCCCAATGATGTGAGGGCGAATTCATCTGGATAGGTGCGGTAGGATTTGCTATGGCCGTACCTCTCATACAGGTAGTCGAAAGGAATATAGGAATCCTTCAAACAAGTCAAGTCTGAATTTTTCTTCAACCCCATCATTTTGAAGAAACCCTTACCCTTGCGGTTTTCTGGCATGAGCAAACCCGGAGTCTCCCAAGGAATACCGGCTAAACCTCCTATTTCCTCGAGCAGAGGGGTCATTTCAAGGTCCCCAAATCGAAATACTGATCTATTACTATCCCAGAATAAGGTCGCAGCCTCTATGATTTTGTTGTCCGACTGAATTTCCAAAAGAGAGGGTAAGTTTCCCAAATACGTGCGGACGAGAGTCCGGTCACTGGAATGATGGTCCTCCCACCAACTTAGCAACCTCGGGTGAATATTGGTTACCATGCCGAATCTGGGGATTTCGTGCCTCATTTCTGCAAAACAAAGTGTTAGTCCCTTACCTCACCGGACTTGACTATTTAAATCAATAATTAGCATAATGGCATTTAGTTCTCCAAATAAATGCACAGAACAATGGTGTTGTCCATTTGGGTTCCAGGGGAACCCAGTGGACTTTGGACAAGGCTATCTTAAGGAGTCATTATGTGGACAGCATAACTGACTCGACTAGGTTTGACAGTGATGCATGACCAATTAAATAGAATAATGTTTCTATGAGGTTCTAGACCGGTACCCTTGAGCGGACAACTCAAGAGGGAAAGGACGGAACCGTGCACTGCACTGCTGATCGACTAGTTTTACCGCAAATATGCCTTTGCCAAATTTAGGGGGTAATAATATCGGAAGAGCACAACAAACTCATCAAGCGTTGCTATGGTATTTGTTTGGCACGAGTGGAATATGATGTTGAAGATGCAATTACAAGAATGAAACAAATTGTCACGTATTTTCACGTTCATAATGGTTACAATAATTGCTCAGAAATTACAACGGTATTGAATGAAAGCAGTAAATGAAAGCGTTAAAGAAAAAAAACAAAAGGACAAGTTAGTTTCGAATAAAGGTATTAAACAAAGCAATAAAGAAAACAATAAAGTCACATATAACATGAAGTGCTAAAAGCCTAAAGAGATCCCCAGCAGAGTCGCCGTGCTGTCGACGCCCCCCTTTTTCTAAAGAGAAATCGGGTTTACGACATTTGGGAAGACAACTCCATTCCCGTTTGGGAATTAGGTTTTGGAATTGAACAGTCGCCACCTAATGATTAAGTGCATTAGGACACTAAGGGTTTTGAATTGGAAAACCAGAGTTTGGGTAAGGGCTAGAAATTATCTCGAGGGGAAGGTCTTAGGCACCCCTCAAGATCCACTAGTGTGGTTCCCGGCCATGCTATGTTGTGACTTTAATGTAAATAAGTATACAAATAAATTTACACATAAGGGTTGCCAACAAGCATGTTGGAATCTATAATTTGTTTGAGGGAGAGTCTAAGTTCAAGAATTAGCCAAGACATGGAATAAACAAAGAAGAAAAAGTTAAAGGGAAAAGGAATAATGTAGTGAAAAAAAATTAAAGGGGAGTTTTGGGTAATTGAAAAGTCAGAATTTATTGATACTAAACAAAGTAACATAAGGAAAGGGGTCCTAGGTTTATAAATCACATGGATCATCCACACAACACCGGTAACCAATCGTACGCATAGTGTTATCGTGTGATCATCATCTCCATGTCTACCCTTCCCACCCCGTTAAGGTATTAATCGCGGAATGGTATCGCTGCCTACATCGTGCTATTATCCGTCCCACCTATCAGTCCTGGAGGCTTTTAGGACTACTAATCCTAAAGGGATGAAGCTTGGCTTTTCAGAGGTTTAAAAGGATAAAATTCTAAGGCGACAATCAAAAACACATAATACACTTAATAGGGAGATAAAGCAATTAAAGGCTCAACTAGGCCTCCTCATTTAGAAAAACGAATTGTTTAGCACATCTTACACATACTGTTTAGGTCCTTGACTAAAATTAGCGTAGGAAGAATTGATCTACCACATATTTTCAGATAGGGAGTCCGAATTAGTCCTGCTTAGATGTAGTTGCAGAAAAACTGACGATTGATTAATTATCTAACTATTTATCTGCGTTAAACAGGGTCTATATGCATGAGTGGGCAATCAGAACGAACTGATTGCAAAAATAAAAAAAATTTAAGTTACAGTATCGTATGTTCTGCGAGCACTTTAAACGAATTACTACTGATTTTAAAGATGAGTGGGCAATTTCAGATTTTAATCGATTACTCCTATAGGCATGCTTTCTAGGTGTTATGAATCTTGTTATGCGGAGATCTTCTAAGCAGATCATTTATATGATTGATTTATTTTAGGCCCTATAAGTGGAATTGCCTAATGACAGATGCATGTGCAAAAAATGCAGGAAAAATTCTATAGCCATATTATCTACGTGATGTGCAGAATTTTAGCAGTGATTTATTGACATGGTATATATTGCGAAGTGCAAAAAAAGCATATGAGCATGGTATCTATGTGAAGAATGCAGCATTTTAAAGTACTAATCCTATAAACATATTTTCTATGTGAAAATGCAGAATTGAGAGAATATACACCCTATAGCCATGGTATCTACGTGATAATGCAGAATTGAGAAAATATACACCCTATAGGCATGGTATCTACGTGAAAATGCAAAATTGAGAAAGTCTACACCCTATATGCATGGTGTCTACGTGAAAATGCAGAATTGAGAAAATATACACCCTATAGGCATGGTATCTACCTCTTTGGCATGCATTCCATCCCATCCCTTTTCACTATACCCCAGTAGTTATTACAAGGTTCATTACAATGCTTATGACAGACCAAGTGAATCAAAAGAATAAATGAAAATACATCATTGATTACATCTACATCTAATCTGCCTAATCCAGACTCCAAGTCTAATAATATGAGATAAACCAACTTCCAGGATCGGATTTTTTTTAAAGCCTTTCTCTTATTTGGGATGTTTCAAAGTTCCAAGGAACTTCAAGAGTTTCAGGCAGTGCTTACACCCCAAATATTATTGCAGAACAGATTATAGTGCAGTGTGGAAGGGCCAGCCCTCAAGTGTCCAAGTTCAAAGGGAACTCAAGGTCCCAAGGCAAGGCTCACAGGAGGGGGGCAGGACTTAAGGGCTTAGGAGTAAGTGTAAGTGCAATGAAAAGGAATTAGGGGGAGCCAGGGCAGGCTGGTCGTCATGCCCAACAACTAGAATGCTGGCACACCCCTGACCAGCTTGTCAGCTTAAAAATTAAAGAGTTAGGACCTTTTGAAGGTCAGGTTCAGCCCTGAACAGCAACTTGGATGCTGCCAAGCAATACCTTAACTCAATACGCATAAGGGAATGGGGGTATGGGAGATTGAAAGAGGCTGGGATCCAAAGGAACCAATCTTAATCCACGACAACAACTTTGTATGTTGCCATGCCTTGAACTTCATCCCAAGCGCATAAAGGGGATTGGGGATAGGGATTCGTTGCAGTAACAGATAGCAAAACATAAATAATCATTTTAAAACTGAACTCTATAAAGCAGTAAATTAGGCATGGGCATAAAAGCTTGTAAGTAAACACATTGGATTTTGATGCTTGAATCAAAAGTAGGATATACCAGTTCAGAAGAGCAAGTAGGAGGAAACAGTAGATTTAGGGAAGCCAAATTGCAATCAAGAAGCAAGAGTGTAAGTTTTAGAAGAGAGTTGTGATGATTAAAAATCGTGTGTGTGTTAATGAAAGAGCAGGGTATTTATAATTGCAAACAGGTGTACCAAATAAGGCAAGAATCATAGTTTAGTAATAATTAAGGAACTATGTACCAATTAAAATCAATCAGCCTATTGACTTCCTTTAATTAAGGAGTCCAAATTCAAACGATAATGGGCAGAAGTTATTTAAGGAAGGAAATCAAGTAAATACCTCGTGCAAGGTAGACAAATAAGGGTAAATACATGGTGGTACTTGATTTGTAAAACAAGGAAAGGGAATCAGTAAAATAACCAGTAAAGAATCCCATTGAAAGCCTTGCTCGAGTCAGAAAAGAGGTAAAAAGAATGTTTTAATTTTGGGAAAAATCAGTAACAATCAAATAAGCAACATTAAAGGAATTCAGAATCAATTAACAGTTGGCAAGACCTTTGAAAGAGAAGCTCTCGTATAAAACACATAGACATGTCAAGCAAGAGGGTTTCAAAATCACAAACGCAGAAAAAGGTTCAAATTCAATTCATAAACTCAAAATGAGTCTGAGAGTTCAAGGTTTCAAAGTAGAACCCTTGTCCAAACATTAAACCAAATTAGCCAAAGAAAACCCCCAAATCCTAGGGTTTTAAACTCGAATTTGATACAGAGATGAAGAGGCAAACTATCGAGGTGAGCCCAGAGACCTTTTCAGAGTCTCATGAGAAGCATACAAGCACAATAGCAAGTAGAACATAGGAACCAGTACAGGAAACAAGTTTCAAGAAAGCTTGAAAATTAAATGAGTTCAGGTAGTGTAAACTTAAAGAAACAGTCGATGAAACACATCTAGAAGGAATCCAGGCAAAGTCCGGTAAAGGAAAATAAAGGATCAAAACTCAGTAGGAAAATGCAGTAGAGGAACACATAAGATAGACATGAGAGATCATGGTGAAAAACCAGTATGAGATAGAACGGAGCATAATAAAATAAATTTCATAACAAGGCAAATATAAGAACACACGAAAGGCATGTGAGTCAGAAAAGAGCCAGTAAGAACATAGCAGGGATCGATTCACACCAAGAAAAGAGAAGAAGAAGAGTCAAAAACATTTTAAGGACTTTCCAGAAACCTTAATCGAAAAGAAGTGCTTTTTTGAAAGAAAATCGGAAAAAGGAAAAAGGTTTAAGAAACTTAAGCAACCGTGCAAACATGTAACAAATCTAAAATAATCGGAGAGAACCTCGATATTTAGGGTTCCAGATGAACCCTAGAGATAAGAAAGGCTTCGAAAATACCCGATCTAAGTCGAATAATGTCATAAACAGGCTCAAAAGACCAAGAGCCACCGAAGCAAGGCCGGAGATGGCCGGAATCTTCGAATCAGTGAAGGCCTGGGTGAAGACCCTTGAGGTCTGGCCTCGATCCTTTGAACAACAGGCATGCAGGAGCCATAGGAGGTGGGTATAGGCTGTCCATGGCCTCAGAAGCCATGGACGCCGGTGAAAAGATGGTGGAACAAGGTAGGGGAGGCTAGGGTTCCGGGGAGCCTTTGAGAGAATTTGGGAGGTGAAGAGAGTTCAAAGGCGGCACATCTGATAGAGTGAATTAGGGTTAAGGGGGGTATGGGAATTAAAAAGGAAAGAATGGATCATGGCCGTTGATCAAAATGATCAACGGCTAGGATTAAAAGAGAAGCTGGGCGGGTCTGAAAACGGGTCGTGGGGTTTGGGTTAAAATTTGAAGTTGGGTCGTTTAATTAGGGTGGAATTGGGGGTTAAATTGAGGCTGTAATTGAAATAGAAATGGCTATGTGTTAAATAGCCAATTTTCCCCCTTTTATTTTACAAAAATAGTTAAAATGATTTAAAAACAAATTAAAAGCACTGAACTAGTTAATAATATATAATATTGATCTAAAAATATCGGAAATAATTTTATAATTGTAAAATGCTGTTAATCGTAAAATAGGCTATAATTGCAATTATATGTAATTTAGCTTTAAAAATACCAAATAAATTTATAAAAATATGCAAAAATCACCTTAATTATATTTTGGTTTAAATACGAGAATAGAAATAAATTATTCACAAAAGTTATAATTTTGGGAATAATTATTGGATTTTGTACTGCCAAAATAGACAATAATTGATTTTTAAAATCTTAAAAAAATAGGAAAAATACCAAAACTCTTGAGCATGCTTATATATGCATACACATGCTATTTTGAAAGTATTTTGAGTGTAAAATACATAGGAAAAAATTGGGTATCAACAACCTAGTCCTTAAGACTAGGTGCCATCACGAAACCCAACGGAGGGAAAATTGGGTCGTGACAGAGTTATAGAGATTATTACAAGTATAGGTTATGAAAGTAAAGAGGTGTGACTTATGAAGATAGAATTTTTAATATAAGATAAATGAAAAAATGATGAAAAACTCAAAAAAGGTGAAAAAAATAAATATATTTCATGGCTTGAGAGAGGGGCCACCTCACTTTCCTATTGTTGTCTTTATATTTAACAATATAATAATAAGTCAAGGCTGGGTAGTATGACGAAAAGCAATTTTAAAATATTATTGCTTTTGAAGGTCATTTTGATATTGCCTTTTAACTCCATTTCCTCTACCAGCTGATAATGTCACGTGCGGTTCTTGCCATTACTCCTGTTCAAGTTACAATGCTTTCAATTTCCCCTTCTTCATTTTCTCTTACTTTTTCATTATGTCTTATTTTTTTCTTTTGTTCATCTGCAGTCTTCAGTTGTTCTTCTTGGTTGACGTTATTCACTATGGCTCGGTGAGCTCTTTTTCTTCTATTTCTCTCTGTGGTGTCTACTTTGTTCCATTTATTAAACGGTTTTTTACTTATCCGATTTTTTATGGGTTACAGTTTTTACAGTGATTTGTGATGGTTGGAGCGAGTAATGGTAACTAGAATCTTATTTCTTTTCTGGTGTTGATTATTTAGATCAACAGAACTCCTCTTACTGATTTGAAAATAGATTGCACGATTATTTAAAATTAGAATTTCATTTCTTCTCACTCACTGTTTGTTGTTTCTTGAACACAATATATGTGAGGACTATGAAATTGCTATTTAATCTTACTGCATGTGATTGTTTTGCCGTTTTCGCTCATCTGTTGTTTGAAAATGTTAAGAGTTTAGTGTTAAGTTGAGCTCTTTGCTTCCTCCGGTTCCATGTGTGTCACGGCCCCGATTTCACTCCGTAGGATGTTGTGATGGTACCTAGTCTTTAGGATTAGGTAAGCCTAAAATATACAGAAATAATGGCAAAATTAACCAACAATTATGAATTTCGAAATGGAAATTTCCATACAAGCCAACAATCCCAAAACCGGTAGTACAAGTCATAAGATCTACTGAGTTTGCTAGAAAAATTCCTAAATACAATTGTTTCAGAAGAGAACAAACATTACAGGTACAATATCATAAGGTGATTTCGAGGCCTGCGAACGCGACAGCAGATTTACCTTGAGTCTCCACAGCAAAACCCGAACAACTAGCTATTGATCAACCAACTCCGAAATACATGGATCTACACAAAAATATGCAGAAAGTGTAGCATGAGTACACCACAGCGGTCCCAGTAAGTATCAATACTAACTTCGGTGGATTAGTGATAAGGGACAGTCAAGACACCTACTGGACTAAATAACATGAACAAGTATGAAGGTGAACTAACGGCAAAACAATGTTAATATAAAGCTAAGCATGGTAAGGAAGACAAAACAATACTCGCAATGAAATGCTAGAAACAACAATTAGCAACATGAAGCAAACAGATAGAAATGTTGTAGAGTAAGCTGAACGCAGTCTAAGTCCGGTGAAACCAAATAAAGGAAAACAAGTAATAGCTCAATAAGAACATCCACTTTTACACCAGATTTATTCATGAATTTCCACGAGGTACCAAACCTCATAATCACAAATTACGGGTCCCAATTCATGAACCCTAATCACTTGGCATCTTGTGTCCATGTTACAATTCATAATCGCACGGACGACTCACGTGCCAAGAGAGTGACAATATCTAATATCTGTACGGACCACTCACGTGCCAACAATAAAAATGACTCATGACTGCACGTACAACTCACGTGCTAACAGGATAACTCTCACACTTAAGGCAAGTACACGGGAGTACATGTAAATGATCAATACATTAGGATTCATCTTCTTAAACCGATATGGGTGGTTTATTTACGCGTATGCTTGTGAACGTGTTCTACTACTATTCAAGTCAACTAGTAAGAGTAGAGACAATGAATGGCACATAAGAAACAGTCGCCACAAAATGTACACGGTATAACTCACACAAGGTAGGCACACCACTACACAAATATCAACAATAACAATGCCCCCAGCCCATCACAAGTCATCACAAATCATTCCCCGACATAGCTCACCTTGTCTCGCCACGTACGCAATAATAAAGTAAATGTACGACTTGTCTCGCCGTATGCGCACAATAATATTTCCACCTTTGTCTCGCCACATGAACAAACCCACATATAGCCCCCATGTCACGTCACATGTGCAAATATCAATAGTAACAACAACACGGACAACTCACGTGTGAACACCCCGACAATCCTTTAAACAATATCACATGTGTCAAAACATAACAACACAATATTAGGTCTTTCACCACATGTGCCCATACGCCACAACCTTTGCTCAAAACAATTCCAATACTACAACCATGCATAGCCCTTGGTTCAACAACACTAACTACAACAACAACAACAACAATAATAATACAAGAGTACGGCAAGTAAATCAAGACAAGAAATTCAGAACACAAAGAAACGGAAGAACAAGCCCACAAGAAAGACACAATAGGGAATAACAGTCTCAACAAGAATATCTCAACTAGGGGAGAGATAACGTGCAACAATGATTCTACATAAGTACAACTCAATGATAAGAGAGATTGAATGAATCAGTGATTCCACATAAGGATAAGTCAACAATAAAAAGGATAACGAAATTTCAATTAAGGTTAAGCAATTACGGAAGAGATAATAAAAATTTCAATCAAAGTTGCGCAATTATGGAAAAGATAATAATAACTTCAATTAATGTAAAGCAATTACGAAAAAGATAGTATAGCAGTAAAAGAGATAACAACTTCAATTAAGGCACATAAGAGTTTAATTGGCAACCAGGGTAGAACATTAATCAATTAATACCAATAAGACACATAAGGGTGAATTTAGTAAATGGAGGATTTAACATGATAAAACAACTTCATGTCTAATGAACATAAGAACCTAATAGCCCTAGACAGTCAAATTTCCACAAATAAGCCCGAATACGTACTTGTCACCTTGCATACACGGCCTTCACATGACCCAATTAGCACAAATGATTCAAATCCTAAGGGGTAGTTCTCCCACACAAGGTTAGGCAAGATAGTTACATGAAAGAAGCTAGACCGATACTCTAAAATGACCTTCTCGAGTGAAACAATCTCCAGAGGGATCAAATCTAGCCAGAATAACTTCAAATCATAAATAAAACTCGAAGGAAATAATTCCGAATAATAAAGCTTCAATCTTTAAGAAAAACTAAAAGGACAACCCAAAAAGTCAACTCTGGGCCAGCACCTTAGAACCCGACAAATTCACAAAATCTGATCATCCATTTGATAACGAGTCCAACCATAAAAGAATTACCAAATTCCGATATCAACTCGTCCTTCAAATCATCATTTTACATTTTTGAAAGTTTTTCTAAAAATCCTCACTTTCGCCAACTCAAACCACCAATTATGATAAAAATAAAGATGGAATCATGAAATACAATCAATTTCGGATAAATAACACTTAACCCAAAGAATTTCTTGAAAACCCCACGAAAAATCGCTCAAATCCGAGGTCTCTAGCTCAAAAGATGATAAATAGAAACCCTCGATTTAGGAATTAATATCTGCTGCCCGGACATTTGCATATCGCGATCGCGAAAATGACAATGCGATCGCGAAGAAGAAACATCAACTCCCCGAAAATGCACTATGCGATTGCGAAATAGGTAACACGAATGCGTTTCAAGACTCCCTCAACGTACGTGTCACGACCCCAAATCTAACCATGGTCGTGATGGCGCCTATCGTGTTACAAGGCAAGCCTATTTCCCAAAATATTACTACTAAATCAATTATATTAAATTAATAAAACATTTCCAACATTTAAAATTTTTCATAAACTAAATCAACTCTAAATATAATATTAAAAATATGGAAACGAGCCCCAAACATCGGGGTGTCACTAAGTCATGAGCGTCTAAAACTATAAACTAAGATATATAAACTGTGTAACTGTCCAAAAGAAGAAATGACAAGAGGAGTAACAAGGTCCTGCGGACGCTAGCAGCTACCTTGCTGTTCCAAAGATAGCCGGCCTGAACTCAACGATCGCCGCGCTCTAACTCACCTGGATCTGCACATAAAGTACAGGGTGTAGTATGAGTACAACCGACTCAGTAGTAACAAAAATAACTAAGGAACTGAGCAGTAGTGACGAGCTAAGTAAAACAGTCCAATTATTTATTTTCACAATTAAAAAATAAACAGGTACATTCCATAACTCAGTAAATGCCACAAAGAAATTTAACAGATAAATGCAGCAACAGCACAAATAAATGCAACCTCACAGCAGTGTCACTCCATCACTCAGCATTCACACTCAGCACTCAACACTCAACACTCAATGCACTCAACACTCTGCGCTCACTAGGCTTGTGTACAGACTCCATAGGGGCTCCCAAAGCCCAAGTGCTAAGCACGGACAACTCACGTGCCATAATATCAATACCCGGATCCACACGATTAGCTCGTGCTACGCGAACAACTCACGCGCTATGGTATCAATGCCTGGATCCGCACAGTCAACTCACGTGCTTCCGAAGGGGTGGAGGATGTGACGACCCAAAGGGGTCATCACCTCTTTCCTCGTTCGTTCCGTGCTTCCGAGGCCTTGAAAACCTCATTTTTACTTGCCTCAATTTGCGTGCGCAGTCCAGGCGCATAGCCGGAAAGCTTTTACGTTGAAATATGTGAATTCTGTGGAAAAAATTTGAAGAATATTGACATTAATATGATTACAGTTGACTTTGGTAATTATGGAGCGGGTTGCACGCTGCAACAATTATTGAGGCTATGTGTTTACATTTGAGTATTGATTCCTTGTTCACTGTGAACCTAAGTTGCTTTAGTTGTTACTCTGGATTATTGTTATTATTGTAACTCCCGTTAGCATGTTTTCCCTCCCATGTTGGTAATTGCTTTGTATTCGATTTCCACTGTATATCTATAACTGCACAGGTTTATGTGGTGTCCAGTCTAGCCTCGTCACTACTTCGCTGGGGTTAGGCTAGACACTTACCAGCACATGGGGTCGGTTGTGCTGATGCTACACTTCTGTGCAATTCTGCACAGGTCCACGTTTTGAGGAACAGCAGCAGGAGTAGTTCGGAAGCAGGCGATTCATATTCACGAGACTGGGGTAGCCTTGCAGGCGTCCGCAGGCCCGGCGTCTCTTCTCATTGTTTTCTTTTAGATTGTTGCCTCCTTGTTTCGAGACAGACAACTGTTATATTTCTTTCAGACCTTTGTATTTAGTTTATTCTTAGTGGTTCGTGAGTAATGTGACACCAAATCTTGGGTAGAGGTTGTTTTTGACTATTCCGCGTTTTAAATTCATCATTTTAAGACAGACTTCCGCTATTGTTCTTATTAGACTTTATGTTCTATATTGATGTTATAAACTGTTAAAGATAATTGCTAGTGATGGAAAGGTAATTAAGTTGGCTTGCCTAGCTACCACGAGTAGGCGCCATCACGACTCTGATGGTGGGAAATCCGGATCGTGACAAGTTGGTATCAGAGCACTAGGTTACATAGGTCTCACAACTCACGGAAAAACGTAGTAGAGTCTGAGGGGTAGGTACGGAGACGTCTGTACTTGTTCCCCAGAGTCTATTGAGTTAGGAAAACCTCTCATTTGTTCTTTCTTGTCGTGCGACTGGTTTCTCAAATGCCGATTAAATCTCTACTCCGTTCTTTTGCTAATGGCGAGGTCATGTACCGCTTCTTCAGCTGAGCAGCAACACAGACCAGTGATAGATCAGCTACGTCTTCGGAGGCTTTGTGGAGATAAAGGTGTTAGAGGTGGATGTAGAGATGCGAGAGGTGGAGGTAAAGGTATTAGAGGTGGAGGTAGAGATGCGAGAAGTGGAGGTAAAGGTATTAGAGGTGGAGGTGCACGTACTGTTCTGGTTTGTGGTAGAGAAGCTTCGGTTATATTTTGCGCCGCATTTGGTCATGCCTAATGGTTCATTGAGTGTTCCTGTTTATGTGTCTGCACCGGTGGCTGATTCTATTATGGTCGACCGAGCCCATCGTTCTTGGATTGGGGTGATTGGAGGTCTTGAGACTCAGGTAGATTTGTTGTTGTTGGTCATGGTTGACTTCGACGTTATATTGGGGATGGATTGCTTGTCCCCGTATCATGCCATCTTAGATTTGTCACGCCAAGACCGTGACCTTGGCTTTGCCAGAATTTCCCCGACTAGAGTGGAGAGGGACTTCAGGTCATGCCACTCGCAGTGTTATTACATATGTCAAGGCTCGACGCATGGTCGAGAAGGGGTGTTTAGCTTATCTGGTGTATGTTTGCGACTCCAACGCAGAGGTTCCTTCTATTGACTCTGTTCCTATTGTTCGAGAGTTCCCTGAGGTTTTTCCTTCAGACCTGCCGGGCATGCCGCCCGACAGGGATATTGATTTCTGTATTGATCTGGCTCCGGGCACGCAGCCCATTTCTATTCCGCCGTATCGCATGGCCCCGCCAGAGTTGAAGGAGTTAAAGGACCAGTTGCAGGAATTACTAGAGAAGGGTTTTATCAGGCCTAGTGTTTCTCCTTGGGGTGCGCCGGTGTTATTTGTGAAGAAGAAGGATGGTTCGATGCGGATGTGTATTGATTACCGACAGTTGAACAAGGTGACGATAAAGAACAAGTATCCATTGCCGAGAATTGATGATTTGTTTGACCAGCTTCAGGGAGCAAAGGTGTTTTCAAAGATAGACTTGAGATCTGGCTATCATCAGCTGAAGATTAGGGCGTCTGATGTCCCTAAGACGGCGTTCCGCACTCGGTATGGGCACTATGAGTTTTTAGTCATGTCATTTGGTTTGACCAATGCCCCAGCAGCGTTTATGGAGTTGATGAACCGAGTGTTCAGGCCATATCTAGACTTATTCGTGATAGTCTTCATTGATGACATCTTGGTGTACTCTCGCAGCCAAGAAGAGCACGAGCAGCACCTCAGAGTGGTTCTTCAGACTCTGAAAGATAGTCAATTATATGCTAAGTTTTCGAAGTGCGAGTTCTGGTTGAGTTCGGTTGCATTTCTGGGTCATATTGTATCAGCAGAGGGTATTCAGGTGGACCCGAAGAAGATTGAGGCAGTCAAGAATTGGCCTCGACCAGCTTCAGCGACCGAGATTCGGAGTTTCTTGGGGTTAGCAGGTTATTACCGTCGGTTCGTGGAGGGATTTTCTTCTATTGCAGCCCCGATGACCAGATTGACCCAGAAGGGTGCCCAGTTCAGATGGTCAGATGAGTGTGAGGCGAGCTTTCAGAAGCTCAAGACAGCTCTGACCACGGCACCGGTGTTGGTTTTGCCCACGGGTTCAGGGCCTTACACAGTCTATTGCGATGCTTCCCGTATTGGACTTGGAACAGTATTGATGCAGGATGGCAAGGTTATTGCTTATGCTTCGAGACAGCTGAAGATCCACGAGAAAAATTATCCGGTTCATGATCTAGAGTTGGCAGCGGTTGTTCATGCTTTGAAGATTTGGAGGCATTATCTATATGGTGTGACATGTGAGGTGTACACGGATCACAAGAGCCTGCAGTATCTGTTCAAGCAGAAAGAGTTGAATGTGAGGCAGAGGAGATGGCTAGAGTTGTTGAAAGATTATGATGTTACTATCTTATATCACCCGGGTAAGGCCAATGTGGTGGCCGATGCATTGAGTAGGAAGTCTGCCAACATGGGTAGCCTTGCGTATATTTCGGTCAGCCAGGGACCGCTTGCTTTAGATATTCAGGCGTTGGCCAATCGATTGGTGAGATTAGATATTTCTGAGCCCAGCAGAGTGTTAGCTTGCACGGTCGCTCGTTCTTCTCTATTGGAGCGTATCCGTGATCGGCAATTTGATGATCCCCATTTGTGTGTCCTGAGAGACACGGTGCAGCGTGGAGGTGCCACGAAGGTGACCTTAGATGATGATGGTGTTTTGAGATGACAGGGTCGAGTTTGTGTGCCCAATGTTGATGGGATTCGAGAATTGATCTTAGCAGAGGCCCACAGTTCTCGGTATTCTATTCACCCGGGCGCCGCGAAGATGTATCAGGACTTGCGGCAGCATTATTGGTAGCGTAGGATGAAGAAGGATATTGTTGCGTATGTGGCTCGGTGTTTAAACTGTCAGCAGGTCAAGTATGAGCATCAGAGGCCTGGTGGTTTGTCTCAGAGGATTGAGCTTCCCGAGTGGAAGTGCGAGAGGATTACCATGGATTTCATCACTGGACTTCCGTTCACTCGGAAGAAGTTTGATGTTATTTGGGTCATTGTTGATAGGCTGACCAAGTCAGCGCATTTCATTCCAGTAGCAGTCTCCTATTCATCCGAGAGGTTAGTTGAGATTTATATCCGGGAGATTGTTCGCCTTCATGGTGTGCCGGTATCTATCATTTCGGATCGGGGTACGCAGTTTACCTCGCGCTTCTGGAGAGCGGTTCAGCAAGAGTTAGGTACCCAGGTTCAGTTGAGCACAGCGTTCCATCCTCAGACGGACGGTCAGTCCGAGCGGACTATTCAGATTTTGGAGGATATGCTCCGGGCTTGTGTCATTGATTTTGGAGGCTCGTGGGACCAGTTTCTGCCTTTAGCAGAGTTCGCCTACAACAACAGTTACCACTCCAGCATTCAGACGGCTCCATATGAGGCGTTATATGGTAGGCGATGCCGGTCTCCAGTCGGATGGTTCGAGCCGGGAGAGGCTCGGTTATTGGGTACAGACTTAGTTCAGGAGGCCTTAGATAAGGCCAAGATTATTCAGGAGAGGCTTCGTTCAGCTCAGTCTAGGCAGAAGACTTATGCAGACCGTAAGGTCCGAGATGTAGCTTTCATGATCGGAGAGCGAGTATTGCTCCGGGTGTCGCCTATGAAGGGCGTGATGAGATTCGGAAAGAAGGGCAAGCTTAGCCCTAGGTACATTGGTCCGTTTGAGATTCTTGATCGAGTAGGAGAGGTGGCTTATAGGCTTGCATTGCAACCTAGCTTATCAGCCGTGCATCCAGTTTTTCATGTGTCTATGCTTCGGAGGTATCACGGCGATCCTACCCATGTATTAGACTTCAGCACGGTCCAGTTGGACAGGGATCTGTCAATGAGGAGGAGCCGGTAGCTATTCTAGACCGGCACGTTCGACGGCTGAGGTCGAAGAGTTTTCCTTCTGTTCGTGTTCAGTGGAGAGGTCAGCCCCCTGAGGCCTCGACCTGGGAGTCCGAGTCTGATGTGCGGAGCCGTTATCCACATCTATTTCCGGACTCAGGTACTGCTTTCTTTTGTCCGTTCGAGGACGAACGGTTGTTTTAGAGGTGGAGGATGTGATGACCCAAAGGGGTCATCACCTGTTTCCTCATTCGTTCCGTGCTTCTGAGGCCTTGAAAACCTCATTTTTACTTGCCTCGATTTGCGTGCGCAGTCCGGGCGCATAGCCGGAAAGCTTTTATGTTGAAATATGTGAATTCTATGAAAAAAATTTAAAGAATTTTGACAATAATATGATTACAGTTGACTTTGGTCAACATTTTTCGTAAACAGACCCGGACCCGAGATTGGACGGTCCCGAAAGGTCCGTAGAAAAATAAGGGACTCGGGCATGTGCCCGGAGTCGAATTCCGAGGTCTAGAGCCCGAGGAAAGAATTTTTCTATGAAACTGTTTTTCTGAAATTAATAAGAAAAATGGAAATGAAAATTTATTAAAAGACTGTGGTATCGGGCTCATATTTTGGTTCTGACGCCCGGTACAAGTCTTATATATTGTTTAGGCGCTTTCTGTGAAGTTTGGTCGAAATCGGACGTCGTTTGACGTGTTTCGGACCTAATTATCTAAAGTTGGAAGTTTATGAAGTTTGAAATAGAAATGATGATTTTGAGGCTTGATTCATTGATTTTGATGTTGTTTTGGCGATTTGATCGCTCGAGTAAGTTCGTAAGATGTTATTGAGTTAGTGTGTGTCTTTGGTTAGGAGCCCCGGGGGCTCGTGAGTGTTTCGGAGGTGTTCCGGGATGGTTTTTGACTTTGAAAAGTTGCAGAAAATTCAGGTCTGGTGTTCTGGCATGTTGTTCTAGGCGATCGCATAGGAGCCTCCGCGATCGCATAATGTAAATCTTAGGTGCCAGTTTTACTCAATGCGATCGCATAGATTCACCCGCGATCGCATAGCTTAGCCAATTCCTCCAGTGCGAACGCACCCTTCCTCCCGCGATCGCAAAGCATTAAACCAAACCTGGGAATTTCCAGCCTCGTTCTTCTATGCGTTCGCAGCACCCTTTGTGCGAACGCAGTGGTCAATTTCCCTATCCCTATGCGATCGCATGAACTTCCTCGCGATCGCATAGAGTATTTTCGCCCAGTTAAATTTTATTAAAAATTTCCAGAAACAGTACACTCGGGAATTCTTCACTTTTCTCACGAGCCCTCTTCTCTCCCAAGCTTTAGGAAGCCATTAAAGCCCCCAATCTTCAAGACCACTTGAGTAAGTAATTTTCCACTTATTTCCTTCACTTTTCCTTCATTAATTAGAAAGTTTCTAAGCCTAAATCATGAAATCAAAGTAGAAATTATGGGTTTTGGGTAGAGTTAGGGTTTTGAGAATTTTGGGTGATTCAACCTTAATTTGGGGTCGAATCTTAAAACAAATTATGTATTTGGACTCGAGGGGTTATGGGTGATCGGGTTTTGGTCCGAGCCTCGAGTTTGGACCATGTGGGCCCGGTGTCTAATTTTGGTATTTTTGGAATAATGCTAGAAAATTTATATTGCCATTGAGTCTTTATTGACATTGTTGAATTAATTATGCCTAGATATCACTGTATTGGAGGTGGAATCATGAGGTAAAGCGATAGTTGAGGATTAAGTGGATTTCAAGGCTTTGAGGTAAGTGTTTGGTTTAACCCTAGCTTGAGGGAATAGGAGTTGAGTCTTGTTGCTAATTGCTATGTGATCGAGTACGATGTATAGGCATGGTGACGAGTATCTATACATTGGTGTCTAGCATGACCGTGAGTCCTAAAAATGCGATTATCATAAACTGATTGTGAATTCCATGTTTATTGGAGTATTTCTATATGTTGTGAACTACATGTGAATGATGATATGATAATTTGATTCCTAGGAGCATTGGCTCGAATTGTGATACGAATATTTAAAGTATATGAAATGACTTGTTTCATTGAGGAGTGCCGACTCCAGTTGTAGAACGAATTGTGACAGTACAAGTGATGATTGAACCTATAGAGCATTTACTCGAGTTGTGAAGAGAAGAGATCATTATGTTGCCCTCTTGACGGGCTATTGTTGGGTTGTGATTCCTCTGCATTGTGTTCTTGACGGATACTAGGGTCGCTTAGGTTAATGTTTCCTTGTGTCGTGGGATGACTATAGTTACAGCTGAGATGGTTAAGTAACGTAATAGGCTAGCTATCAATGGGGTGGTTAGGTGAGGTAATCGGTTAGATATAGCTGAGATGGTTAAGTGTGGTAATAGGTTGGTTATAGCTGTAGTTGGGGCTAATGTGGTTATAGTAATCCCCTTGCCGGAATATTTAAGATGATGTTTTGTCCCCTTACTAGGAAGTCGTTATATTGTTGTTTGTGACGGAATATGAGGTAAGAGATTTCTTGGAGCTTGGGCTCCAGTGATATCGTGGGATAAGAAAAGTAGGAAAGAGAAAGCGTTGTTGATTATTCCCTTGCCGGGACGTCTGGTTGAACTTGTTGGATTCTTTCCCTTGCCGGGATGTTTGTCAAATGTTTACTTATTTTTATGCCCCTTAATTGTGACTGTTGTTTGGGGAGTCAGACTGTTAAATGATATTGAGGGTCGGGTTGCACGCCGCAACAATAATACGTGAGGGTCGGGTTGCACGCCGCAACAATGATATTGAGGATTGGGTTGCACGCTGCAACAGTAAAAGGTGAGGATCGGGTTGCGCGCCGCAACAATGATATTGAGGATCGGGTTGCGCGCCGCAACAATAATATATAAGGATCGGGTTGCGCGCCGCAACAATGATATATGATAAGTAATATGGGTCGGGTTGCACGCCGCAACAATGATATTGTGGAGCGGTTTGCGCGCCGCAACAATGATATATGATAAGTAATATGGGTCGGGTTGCACGCCGCAACAATGATATTGTGGAGCGGGTTGCACGCCGCAACAATGGTAATTATGGAGCGGGTTGCACGCTGCAACAATTATTGAGGCTATGTGTTTACATTTGAGTATTGATTCCTTGTTCACTGTGAACCTAAGTTGCTTTAGTTGTTACTCTGGATTATTGTTATTATTGTAACTCCCGTTAGCATGTTTCCCCTCCCATGTTGGTAATTGCTTTGTATTCGATTTCCACTGTATATCTATAACTGCACAGGTTTATGTGGTGTCCAGTCTAGCCTCGTCACTACTTCGCCGGGGCTAGGCTAGACACTTACCAGCACATGGGGTCGGTTGTGCTGATGCTACACTTCTGTGCAATTCTGCACAGGTCCAGGTTTTGAGGAACAGCAGCAGGAGTAGTTCGGAAGCAGGCGATTCATATTCACGAGACTGAGGTAGCCTTGCAGGCGTCCGCAGGCCCGGCGTCTCTTCTCATTGTTTTCTTTTAGACTGTTGCCTCCTTGTTTCGAGACAGACAGCTGTTATATTTCTTTCAGACCTTTGTATTTAGTTTATTCTTAGTGGTTCGTGAGTAATGTGACACCAAATCTTGGGTAGAGGTTGTTTTTGACTATTCCGCATTTTAAATTCATCATTTTAAGACAGACTTCCGCTATTGTTCTTATTAGACTTTATGTTCTATATTGATGTTATAAACTGTTAAAGATAATTGCTAGTGATGGAAAGGTAATTAAGTTGGCTTGCCTAGCTACCACGAGTAGGCGCCATCACGACTCTGATGGTGGGAAATCTGGGTCGTGACAGTCACCTAGCGTGGGTATCACCACCAAACAATCACATGGTATCAATTTCTCCAGGTTTATACCCTCAAAGCCAGAGTTAAAACTGTTACTTACCTCAACAGCGTAAAATCCTACTCCGGGATGCCCTCGTCTCTGGACTCGGTCTCCAAAAGCTCTGAGTCTAACCAGAATCAGAATAATACTATCAACATGGGCTAAAGAATCAAATTCCAACAGAAAAACTACATAAATAGGCCCAAAATCCGAAATCGGCCAAAACCCGGCCCAAGGACCCACATCTCGAAACCAGTCAAAAATGGCAGAATAATAAACCTCGTCCTCTCCCGAGTCTAACCATATAAAATTCGTCAAAATCGGACTCCGTTTGGTCCCTCAAATCCTCACTTAAAACTCTCCAAAACTCAAACCCTAACTCCCTTAATTTCACTTTGAAATCATCAATCAAACAAAAACGAAGATGGATTCATGAAATATAACCAATATCGAGTAGAGAACACTTACCCCAATCCATATGGTGAAAAATCACCTCCAAAATCGCCCAAATCCGAGCTCCCCAACTCAAAATATGACCGAATGAACAAACCCTTGTTTTATATATTTTTCTACCAGCTATTCTGCCTCGTTTCTCATGCCAAACGATCCCGAAACTCACTTTTTATGCCTCCAATGGATTCCTTGTGAAATTATAGTCAAGTTAGGCTTTTGAATCACTCAATTTGACCTTACAATGAAGGAGATATGTTGGTTTCAATATTTGCAAATAGTGCAGATTTTTAAATACACCGTCAGTGGCAATTCCGTAATTAACCTGAAAAATCTGGCAACCTAATTCTTAGTAAAATGACCATAAAATCTTCATACGAGGTCCAAATTCGACGATTATTTTTGCTACGGGTCCGTAATTACGATGCGGATCTAATGCTCCAATCAAAAAAGAAATCGCAGCTCATTTGTTCAATATGATATCATTTATGCTTGAAGAAACAGCGTCGAAACATAAGAAAAACGAGCACGACACAACCCAAACCTATCCGAAACTCACCCGAGGCCCTCGGGACCTCAACCAATAATCCCAACAAGTCATATATCACTACCCGAACTTAGTCTAACCTTCGGAACACTCAAAACAACACCAAATTAACCTCGAATTCAAGCCTAAGAACTTCTAAACTTCCAAATTTCGCCAATTCAAGCCTAATTCTACCACGGACCTCAAAATTACATTCCAGACACACAACTAAGTCTAAAATCACCCAACGAAGATAATCGAATAATAAAAATCCAAATCCGAATTCGTTTACTCATAAGTCAACTTCCGGTTGACTTTTCTAACTTAGCTTTCTAACTAAGACTCTAAGTGATCATTTCACTTTAAAACTACTCCGAACCCAAACCTACCAACTCAATACAACTCAACACAGCTGAACAACACATAAAGAAACATAAATGGGGGAAACTGGACTATAACTCTCAGAACGACTGACCGGGTCGTTACAGTACGCGATCGCGAACATAGATATGCGAACGCGAAGAACAAAGTGGGACTCCCCAGCATGGCCAACACTACGTGAACGCAAAAGATAAAATGCGAACGCGAAGAGGCATCACCTACACGCACGCGATCACGGACATAATCATGCGAACGCAAAGAGGAAAAGGTACCAGTCACTAAACAGCCTTCGCAATCGCGGCTGCACCTACGCGATCGCAAAGAAGGACATCAAGCACCAGTGACAACATTCCAAAATAGGAGGAAACGGCCCGTAGCCCATCCGAAATACGCCCGAGGCTCCCGAGACCCCGTCGAAACATACTAACAAGTTTCATGACATAATGCATTGCTCGAGGCTTCAAATCACATCAACAACGTCGAAACTACGAATCGCACCTCGAATCGAACTTATGAATTTTCAAATCTTCCAACTTCCAGAATTCGTGCCGAAACATATCAAATCAACCCGGAATGACGTAAAATTTTGCATGCAAGTCTCAAGACATAACGGAGCTATTCAAACTCTCAGAATTGTAATCCGAGCCCAATATCAACAAAGTCAACTCCAGGTCAAACCTCTCAACCTTCCAAAACTTAACCTTTCTAATTTTTGCCGAAATGCTTTAAATTATCCTACAAATCTCCAAATCCAAATCCGGACGCACGCCTAAGTCCAAAAGCACCATACGAAGCTATTAAATTATCAAAACACCATTTCAGAGTTGTTTACACAAAAGACAAACTCCGGTCAACTCTTACTGCTTAAGCTTCTAACACAAGAATCCTTCTTCCAAATTGATCTCGAATTATCCAAAAATTGAACTCGACCACACACGCAAGTCATAACACATAATTCGAAGTTGCTCGAGACCTTAAGCCACCTAATGGGATGCTAATTCTCAAAATGACCGGTCGGGTCATTACATTCTCCCCCTCTTAAACAAATGTTCGTCCTCGAACGTGCCAAGAATCGTTCCGAAGTCCTCAAATCACTGAATGTACTCACCATACATACACGTGCGGGTGATCCCATGTCACCCCAACCCACATTGGCCCGTCAACACCATCTCAACTGAAAGTTACTCCTTCCACCCACACTGGTAAACCTTAGAACCAAATTTATCACAATCCCATCATTCCCAAAGGCCCAATTTCCACATCCACACACGGCATCAGCCTCAACCAGCTGCAACAACTCATGCCTACACCCACACGATACAACCACACAACGTAACACATCGCGTATATGCCCATAATAGTACTCTGGCCGCAATAGCTACCCATAATCAAATCCAGCATCGACGAATAACTTCATCTCAGCTAAAAATATCATCCCATGCCTTCACAACACTGACAACGATGCAAGAAACATGAGGATCTCATAACTATTCACTCGAATCAACAAATTACATCTAATGCCACCTGGGCACACACCTCGCAAGCTAAAACCCAATAAGCACCACGCAAAAAAAAGACCGAATATATAAGATGACACATGAGAGAACTATCAAACAAGCCTAACAAGAACCACTCCATATAAGTAGCATACTACTAATCATTTCCACAATGGAGAATCAAAGTATATGAACAAATCACAAGGATCTCATCCTAATATAAGTCCATCGTGGCCCATAGCCCGGTTCAAACATATCAAATCATATTAAGACGCGAGGATCCCATCCTCAGCTCTGAATCACAATTACCATACACATCATACCAACTGAAACCTTCCACTAATTCAATTCCGCTAACAAAAATCGTAACACCTATCGGGCCCCCACACCTAGCTCTCAATAATGAACAAAACAAAATGATAGACACGGCTACCACTATAGAATCTCCCAACAGGGGTACCTACATAAGCAGAGTACAAAATCATGAAACTCACCCATATTTGAAGCAACATAGGAGGATTCACCCCGATAAGCAGAACAAAATCAAAATAAGAATGATGCTCCTCTATAATAATTGAAACCATACATGTACAACATCATCTGGTGCAGCGGCCTTACCCCTACCGTAGAAAGCACATCAACGGGTCGAGCCTCTATCTCTTGGGCGCCCTCTACTCGCCTGACTTGCACCCCAAGCTGGCAGCGCAGGGATATCAGCAACTGGAGCAGAACTCATAGCCTGAATACCCGTTGTGACACATCCGTCCGGAGTCTAGGACAATCTCTCACAATATGGCTGGTATATCCACACTCAAAGCAACCTCTTCGCTGGCGTGGCTGTGGAAGCTATCCAGTGCGGGTACCCTAAGACCCATGGATACCTGAAATACTGTGAGAAGCCTGAAGTGCAAATTGAACTGGCTGACCCACAAAACCTTTACCATGCCATACCCTACTTCCAAAATAGGGTCCAGTATATCCTCCATGTCCTCTCTCTCCTGACCCCGCATGTCCTCTCTTTCCTGGTCCCGCATGCCCTGTAATCGCGAGAGATCTCTACCTCCTACTGAAATGGATCATCCGACTCCAACTCCCAAGCCATGCTGAACCAGAAATCATTACTAAGCCCCTCAATGTACCTGCAGACTCGCTCTCTAACTGTAGAAACCAAAGTGGGTGCATGTCTGGACAGATCACTGAATCTAACTACATACTGTGACGCTGACAGAGTACCCCGGCGTAGCTGCTCAAACTTCACTCGCCATGCATCCCGAAGGTTATGAGGAACAAACTCTCTCAAGAACATCTCTGAAAACTAATTCCATGAAAGTGAAGCGGCATCGGCCGGGCTACCCAACTTGTACGCTCGCCAACACTAATATGCCGCTCCCTTAAGCTGGGACGTAGTAAAAGCAACCCCACTTGTATCCACAACACCCTTAGTGCGGAGAATATGGTGGCACTCCTAGAAAACCATGTGCATCCTCTGAAGCCAAACCACTGAAAGTAAGCGGGTGATACTTCTTGAACCTCGCAAATCTAAGTTGTTCTTCCTCAGATGCTGCTGCCCTAACCACGGGCTGAACTGGAACAATAGGCTGTGTCGGCATGCCACCTGGAACCTGACCAATGTGAGCCCGCTGATCTGGAGCACAGGCGGCGGGAGTCTGAGCTCCTCCCCCGGCCTGTGAAGTAGCTGGCGCAATCGGAATCAACCCTGCGTGAGCCAATGTACCAAACATGCTCAGGAACTGTGCTAAAGTGTTCTGAAGTCCCGGGGTAATAACAGGCGCCTCCGGTACCTATTCCCCAATCGGAGCTACTGGCGGCTCCTCAACTGCTGCTCTGACAGGTGCTTTAGGGCACGTGCTCCTCCTCAGCCTCTGCCCCGACCCCTATTAACGTCGGCTCTATGGGCAGCGTCATCAGTAACTGCAGCTCGTGTCCTCACCATTTGTGAGAGAGAGTAAAATAACAAAGCCTCAAACTCCGAGATCAATAAACTCGCACGATAGGAATGAAAGAAGTGAAACTGTCCTAATAGTTCTGTAGCCTCTCGAAGATAAGTACAAACGTCTCCTTACCGGTTCGCTAGACTCTACTAAACTCGCATATGACTCGTAACACCTATGAACCAAGAGCTCTAATACCAACTTGTCACGACCCTGATTTCCCTCCATAGGATGTCGTGACAGCACCTAGTCTTTAGGACTAGGTAAGCCTAATACTTACGTAAATATTGGAAAAATTTAACCAAGAACTATGAATTTCGAAGTGAAAATTTCCATACAAGTCGACAATCCCAAAACCGGTAATACAAATCATAAAATCTACTGAGTTTGCTAAGAAAATCCCTAAATACAACTATTTCAAAAGAGAAACAAACAGTATAGGTACAATATCAGAAGGTGACTCCGAGGCCTGCGAATGCGATGGCAGGTTGACCTTGAGTATCCACAGCAAAACCCGAACAGCTAGCTATTGATCAACCAACTACGAAATACCTAAATGTGCACAAAAATGTGCAGAAAGCGTAGTATGAGTGCACCACAGCGGTACCCAGTAAGTATTAAGAGTAACCTCTCTGGAGTAGTTACGGGGTACAGTCAAGACACCTACTAGACTAAACAACCTGAACAAGTATGAAGGTGAACTAACGGAGAAACAATGTTAATATAAAGCTAAGCATGGTAAGGGAGACAAAATAATACTCGCAATGAAACACTAGAAACAACAATTAGCAACAAGAAGCAAACAAGTAGTAATATTGTAGAGTAAGTTGAACACAGTCTAAACCCGATGAAACCAAATAAAAGAAAACAAGTAATAACTCAATAAGAGCAACCGTTTTTACACCAGATTTATTCAAGAATTTCCATGAGGTACCAACCTCATAATCGCAAATCACGGATTCCAATTCATGAACCCTAATCACTTGGCATCTTGTGTCCATATTACACTTCATAATCGCACGGATGACTCACGTTCCAAGAAAGTGACAATATCTAATATCCACACGGACCACTCACATGCCAACAATAACAATGACTCATGACTGCACGGGCAAGTCACATGCCAACAGGATAACTCTCACACAGAAGGCAAGTACACGGGAGTACTTAATCCTGATGGTCAATAACATCAGGATTTATCTTCTTACACCGATATGGGTGATTTATTTACTTGTATACTTGTGAAAGTGTTCTACTACAATTCAAGTTAACAAGTACGAGTAGAGACAATGAATGGCACATAAGAAACGATGACCACAAAATGTACACAGTATAACTCATACAGGGTAGGCACTCTACTACATAAATATTAACAATAACAATGCCCCCAGGCCATCACAAGTCATCACATATCATTCCCCGACTTAGCGCACCTTGTCTCTCCGCGTGCGTAATAATAAAGCAAAAGCCCGCCTTGTCTCGCCGCACGCATACAATAATATTCTCACCTTGTCTCGCCGCACGCATACAATAATATTCTTACCTTGTCTCGCCACATGCGCAAACCCACATATATATCCCGCCTTGTCACGCTGCATGTGCAAATATCAATAGTAACAGCAGCACGGACAACTCACGTGCCAACACCTCGACAATCCTTTCACGTGTGCCAAAACATAATATAAGGTCTTCTACCACATTTGCCCATATACCACAACCTTTCCTCAAAATAATTTCAATACCATAACCACGCATATCCCTTGGCTCAACAACACTAAGTACAACAACAATAACACGAGAGTATTGCAAGTAAATCAATACAAGAACTTCAGAATACAAAGAAACGGAAGAACAAGGTCACAAGAAAGACACAACAGGAAATAATAGTCTCAGCAAGAATAGCTCAACGAGGGGAGTGATAACATGCAACAATGATTCTACATAAGTACAACTCAACGATAAGAGAGATAAAATGAATCAATGATTTCAAATAAGGATAGGTCAACAATGAAAGGGATAACGAAACTTCAATTTAGGAGAAGCAATTACGGAAAAGACAATATTTTCAATTAAGGTTAAGAAATTACGGAAGAGATAATAATAACTTCAATTAAGGTTAAACAATTACGAAAAAGATAATAATAACTTCAATTAATGTAAAACAATTACGAAAAAGATAGTATGGTAGTAAAACAGACAACAACTTCAATTAAGGCACAGAAAAGTTTAATTGGCAACAAGGGCAGAACATGAATCAATTCATCCAATAAGACATGTAAGGGTGAATTTAGTAGATGAAGGATTTAACATGATAAAACAACTTCATGTCTAATGAACATAAGAACGTAAGAGCCCTAGACGATCAAATTTCCACAAATAAGTCCGAGTACGTACTCGTCACCTTGCATACACGGCCTTCGCATGACCCAATTAGCACAAATGATTCAAATCCTAAGGGGTAGTTCACCCATAAAAGGTTAGGCACGATTCTTACCTCAAAGAAGTTAGACCGATACTCTAAAATGACCTTCTTGAGTGAAAAAACCTCCGTACGGATCAAATCTAGCCAAAATAACTTCAAATCATACATAAAACTCGAAGGAACAATTCCGGATAATAAAGCTTCAATCTTTAGTAAAAACTAAAAGGTCAACCCAAAAGGTAGAACCCAGGCCCGCACCTCAGAACCCAACAAAATTCACAAAATTCGAACACCCATTTGATAACGAGTCCAACCATACAAGAATTACCAAATTCCGATATCAATTCGTCCTTCAAATCATCATTACTTTTTTGAAAGTTTTTCTCAAAATCCTCATTTTCCACAGCTCAAACCACTAATTAAATGATAAAAATAAAGATGAAATCATGAAATACAATCATTTTCGGATAAATTAAAGAACACTTACCACCAAGGAATTTCTTGAAAAAACCCACGAAAAATTGCTCAAATTCGAGGACTCTAGCTCAAAAGATTATAAATGGAACAAAACCCACGATTTGGGAATTAATATCTGCTGCCAAGGCATTTGCACATCGCGATCGCGGAAATAACAATGCGACCGCGAAGAAGAAACATCAACTGCCCGAAAATGCACTATGCGATCGCAGAATAGGGAATGCGAGCGCGGTTCAAAAATGCCTCAACGTACGCGATCGCGAACATAGATATGTGAATGCAAAGAACAAAGTGGGACTTCCCAACATGGCCAACACTACGCGAACGCGAACGCGAAGACGCAACACCCACATGCACGCGATCGCGGACATAATCATGTGAACTCGAAAAGGAAAAGGTACCAGTCACTAAACGGCCTTCGCGATCGCGCTTGCGTCTACACGATCGCAGAAAAGGACATCAGACACCAAAAATAGGAGGAAATGGCCCGTAGCCCATCCGAAACACACCCGAGGCCCCCAGGACCCCGTCAAAACATATCAACAAGTTTTATAATATAATGCAGACCTGCTCGAGGCTTCAAATCACATTTTTAATGTCGAAACTATGAATCGCATCTCGAATCGAACTTATGAATTTTCAAATCTTCCAACTTCTAAAACTCATGCCGAAACATATTAAATCAAACCGGAATGACGTCAAATTTTGCATGCAAGTCTCAAATGACATAATGGAGCTCATCCAACTCTCAGAAATCGCAATCCAAGCCCATTATCAATAAAGTCAACTCCCGGTCAAACCTCTCAACCTTCCAAAACTTCAACTTTTCAATTTTCGCTGAAATGCTTCAAATTATCCTACGGACCTCCAAATCCAAATCCGGGCACACGCCTAAGTCCAAAATTACCACAAGAAGCTATTGAAATCATCAAAATGCCATTTTGGAGTCGTCTATACAAAACTCAAACTCCGGTCAATTCTTACCGCTTAAGCTTCTAACACAAGAATCCTTCTTCCAAATTGATCCTGAATCATCCGAAAACTGAAATCGACCACACACAGAGGTCATAATACATAATGTGAAGCTGCTCGAGACCTTAAGCTACCGAACGAGACGCTAATTCTCAAAACGACCGGTAGAGTCGTTACAATGTGTTTCTTTTTTTCAATTTTTTCATACCTTTCTCTTTTGGTTACCCAATATTGTACATGCATTTTCTGATTTATGGGTTATGGCCTTTCTGCATGGATCTTGAGATTACTGAGAATCATGGATCACATATATTTTGAATTGGCTTTTACATGTTGTTGTCTCAGTTTATACATGCTTCTATTTCGTTCGAGAACTGTTCGACAATATTCCTCAGTAAAAGGAAGACATATCATGAAAACATGTCAAAAATTCGATTTGGGCATTCTGAGGCCAAAGGTAGTTACCTCTCAACGAGAGACTGCAAATGTTTTTTTATTAGTATATATTTGATTTTTGCATCTTTTACCTACTGATTTAAATATATTTTTTTAATCTATGGTCAACTTCTTAATTAACTATTCCTTCTTCAGGAAAATCATCAGTGTCAACCTATTTGTCTTCTTTGGACTCAATTTGCTACAGAAGAGGGGTGCAAACTTCTCTGATGGTAAGTTTGTTGATGCTAAAGAGCTATTGTGAAGTTATGTGTCATATCTTAATATAATTATTATCAATTAGGTTACTATTAAACATAACAAATAACTTTCAAAGAGAAGGCATAAATCTTTTGGGCTTTACACTGCGAACATTGTGATATTACTTAATATATTGCTTCTTTCCTGGTAATAAGCTTGAGTTTACATCATGAAGGCTTTGTGTTAGTGAGATTAACACATCAACATTGTAACTCCGGGAGCGACAAATATATGATGTTGTCTGTTCTGAAGCGGATCTCAAATGGTATAATAAGCTTTATTGTTGAAAAACATTTGCTTTTAAAATGAACAAAATTAGTAAATACTTTTTGTTTTTCTGATCTTACTTGAAGCAAATGGTTGATCTTAACATATGATTTACTTTTGGAGTCCTTAAACCTTAATATTTTTGAAGTGTGGCTAAATTTAACTATTGACATATTTAGCACAGGATAACACCATTGGAAAACTTTGGAGCACATTCATCCAACAAAATTATTTGGAAAGTGTTTTTTTCATTATCTTTTAGGTCAAACTTGAGACTTCTTCTTCTTCGTCTTCTTCGTCGTCCTCTTCTTCTTCTTCTTCTTGGGGTGGTAGCTGAGGCTTTGGGGTGGTAGAGTGGGTATTATCCTAGCTGGGGCTTCGGATGTTAGGAGATTAAGGAAGTAGAGATCAAGTTTAATTTCTCTGGCTTGCTAGATTCTGTCATATTCTTCTTCGATGCTCATTAATCCATTGACGTTTTATTTAACAACTTTCAGTTTAATGACTGATAATATCTAAATTCATTAGAAGTAAAATAAAAATAGGAGATAGCTAGAGTAAGGTAGTACAACAGATACATATGATGTTGCAATTGCAAGAAAAATATTATTTGATGAAACAAACGATCCGTCATATATTGTTAATCATGGTTACCTGGTTATGACATTACAAATATATTTTATGTTTAACTTACAAATCTAGATTTGCAAAACTTCTGAATGTACATGTGAATATAGTATATATACATGGGAAATGGTAAAGGTGAAGTTGAGTGCATTATAAAATGTATTCCTTTGCTGGTATCTTCCACCTTCTTTTCCTTTGTTTCATTATTTGTTTTTTAACTTTTCCAAATTTTGGAAGAAGGATTGAATGGTATGGTAATGCGCTTGACAGATCAATGAAGTGGATCATCATGTGTAAGCCCTATAGATTCTTTTCTCTTTAATTAAAAGAAGCTCATACTACCTCCTTTGAGGCCTTCGAAAAGAAAAGGGTAAATTTGTGTATTTGTAAATATAATTGGAACTAGTATACTTGCTCGCGCTTCGGTCAGAAAAAAATATCTTACAAACTAAATAATAAAATCATAATTTTAATGGAAGAAAATGGAAAAATAAAAAAAAAATGATGCAAATAAGTAAAATAAAGGTATAGTCATTAATCCCCACATTCAGTCAAAAATAGTTGTTTCTACAAAGAAATGAAATTTTACGATATAAACGCACAAAGTAGAACTAACATGCTTTATAAGAACAAAATTATAGATTTAGTGAAAAGTAAGGGAGCAATATAGAGAAATAGACAAAGACAAAGGAAATGAGAACGTAACACGTCTTTGTTAGCCGCAAACTTCTTCATAACAGCATCAGCTTGATAAAAAATAAAAAAATTTAAAACGTTAATAGAATTACAACCCAAAAATACAAAGTAAAGAAATTTAAGAAAAACTAATGAAAATTACATGTTGATTAACAAAACAAAAAGGAAACGATAAAGGCACGCCAAAGAAATATGCCTACTCCCAGTAATGACAAAAGCAATAATTTTAAAGCTTGTCAAAATTTCTTGCAAATACTCATCATGTTTAAACACATAAAACCATTGAATAGAATGTTACCTGAAAAGAGAAACAAAAGAAAATAAAAATATAGTAGTATATGTTTGTTAGCCGTGAACCTCCCTCTGAGCACATGGACCTGAAACTAAAATATAGAAAATCAAATTCATGAAAAGTTATAGCTCGTAAGTACAAAGTAAATTAAAATTACCTTCCGATTAACAAAAAAAAGGAAACAATAAAGGTATACTATAAGAATAATCCTATACATACTATAAGAAGGAGGCCGGTAGCTGTAAAATTCAGTAAGAAATACTGAAAGAAATGAGACAAAGGGAAAAAAAGGAAAAATATCTTTTTGTTAATAATTTAAGGGTCCTTAAATTTAATACTACATATTATCACATTTATTTTAGGGGAATGGCAGCTTCCTGAAGAGAACTCCATTAGAGTTCATCTACTTTGTGATTCGCTTTTATCTTCCATGATAGCTTTATCGTGTAAAATCAACTATATGAGTAAAGTTAAACAACATGAAGGTTACGAAAACCAAGATATATACTAAGTTTTGTTGTTTAGGTGTTATGTATTCCATGAAGATAAGGAGTTGATACATTTTAGCATGTATTGAAGGACATTGACTTGATGAGATGCTTCAAAAAATTTCTTTAAATAGTAATTAATTATTCTGCTTTATTAGAAATATAATAAATTAAGTAATCATACAACAGCGTATCCTCGTCAAGTTAGTTAGTAATAGACAACAAACTAAAAGCGCACCAATTGAGAAAAGCGCTAATGTATTTCTAACTTGGATGTCTCTCTTCCTCCGTTAGCTCTACCATTCTCCATATCACCATTTCCATATTTAAAAAAAAAAAAAAGAAGAAATAATAGCATTTACACTGGAGGAGGATAAATTTTAAGAATTTGTGGCTATAATAGAAAAAACATATAGTACGGAAAATTTGTCTGGGAAACTACAAGCTCAAAATCTAGAATTGCCAAATGAATAACTTTTATAGAATCATTACTCGAAAAATAAGATATGTAACATTTAACTACTTGTAGTTAATAAATAATATTCAAAATGATTATTATCTTAGACAAACGAAAATCTGGTTAGGCAATCATACAAACGTGAGTTCCACGTATTTGTTTACCAATAAAAAAGATCTACATTTCGGAAAAGTTCAATATACTATCCTTCAAATCCATGCATCTAACTTTGTGAGTAATCCAAATACAAGCTCAAATTAAAAGGGATGATGAATCATATGCCTTGCATGTAACTCTTCGTCATCCAAAGTACAATAAATGTTATAGAAGGTTTTATAGTCGAAAAAACATCTGTCTAATATCACCAATGACGAATCAATGACAGTACTCTACATATTCAATTTTCTTTAGTTAGCAAATAACTGCAAGTTTTCCTGTATTATTCATAGAATTGATCCCTCAATATCAAAATATCCGGTCTAGTATGCAGAGGTCACCACTTAGACACTCTGCATACTATTATCTTCACTAAACAAATAATTCCAAATATTTTTCTCTGTTATCTATAAGATTTGAATACCGCAACATCTTCAAATTTTTCACAGTTACAAACTGTCATCTTTTTTTTCTAACAATTTCAAATCCTAAAGACAAACTGACATGTCGGGTGCGGAAGTGGGGAGAGATCCGCAGGAATTGGAAACAACATGGAGCCTTTGAGAGTCATGGTAGCTTTCTTCTTCATTATTCTTTTTTTCTTATCCTTTCTTGAGTCTTGTCAAATATTCTTCACCAGCGATAGGCACGGAAGTGCTAGGAAAGATTGGAAGTCTATGTTTGTCAATGATATACCAACAACACATAAGAATCTAACGCAATCAACTGGTCCAGTGGAAGTACCTTGATAGAGGAAGAGATAACAAATGATGAAGAGAATTAAGGACGACGCCGTAAAACGTAAAACCTAACATATATTTTGGGTTTGTGATATACTTTGGGACTTGAGAGAAACGGTCGTGGCTTTTAATACTGACTTTTGGACTCTCCACATCCAGTAACGGTTCCTCCATTACTAATGAATTTTGGAATTTGCCGAGTGTCACGATCCAGATTTCCCACCGTCGGGACCGTGATGGTGCCTAACGCGGAGAATGCTAGGCAAGTCAACAATTACGGTTCTAACACAGTAATCAATAACCAAACAGTAATAAATAATAATTTGAAGCTAAACAGATATGAAATGCGGAAATTTTATAACAGATTAAATACGCTAATACAAGGCTACCCCAAAATCTGGTGTCACAATCCACGAACGTCTATGATTTTTTACAAACACTGGTTTCAACGAAAGTACATCTATTTTTCGAAATAAATGAAAACAGGAATCTAAATAGAGGGAAGGGGACTCCAGGGTCTGCGAACGGCGGCAGATCTTCCTTGGGTCTCCCGTGCAGTATCAGTACAACCGACCCCATGTACTGGTAAGTGCCGAGTCTAACCTCGGCGAAGTGGTGACGAGGCTAGGACACGACAATAATATAAACCTGTGTAGTTAAACAGTATACTAACAGAATAACAATTAATAGAAGCTAAGCAGAATAAACGGGAAGGGGCAACATGCTATTGGGTAACAGAATAAACAATCAGAGCAGTAAAGGAATTTAATAGCTAAAACACCTTGAACCGATAATAACAAATAAATACAGCAACAGAAAATAATGCGCGGCATCACCCTTCGTGCTTTTACTCTCAACCTCACAGGTAATCAGTAATAGAAACGTGCACGGCATCACCCTTCGTGTTTTACCACTCAGCCTCACCAGATAATCAATAATTGATACGTCTACGGCATCACCCTTCGTGCTTTAACAATCAACCTCACCATATGAATAATAGAACTGTGCACGGCGTCACCCTTCGTGCTTTATCACTCCTCCTCACCACATAAGCAAATAACAGGAACAATAACAACCCGGCAAGGGCATCATAATTAAACAACTTTGCTTCATCACTTAACTTCACAACATAAATCTCAACTCGAGCCAATACTCAACCAATATCCAAAGCCAGAACAAACATAATAAAACTTGTCTAACATGAATGATAACCAGTTTAAGCAAGAACAGTACGAATAAGAAAACACAACGGTCACGAGTATAAGACTCACTCACATGCTATGACCCGAAAACAACGTATAGATACTCGTCACCTCACCTATACGTCATACTTAACAAATAATCATATAGCAAATAAGGCAACAATACCTAATCCCTCAAGCTAAGGCTAGCCACAACACTTATCTCGATTCCACGGCCAAACTCAAGCCTCAAATACCGCTTTTCCCTTAGTTTTTACTTCCAATCCGCGCGAATCTATTCATAATTAACTTATTAACATCAATTAAAGCCAAAGAAACCAATTCTAACGCACAATTATAGATTTTCCAAAAATTCCCCGAAAAGTCAAAAATTCGACCCTGGGCCTGCTTGCACAAAACTCAAGGTTCGAACCAAAACCGATTACCCATTCACCCACGAGCCCAAATATGTACTTAGTTTCGGAATCCGACCCCAAATCGAGGTCTGAATTCTCAAATTTGTAAAATTCCCAATTCTCCCAAAATCCCTAATTTCTAACCCTTAAAGAACATGCTTTAGGCCTACAAATCTAATGGGTGTTGATGAAAATTGAAAGAAATGAGTATAAGAACACAAACCTATGATTTGGTGTTGAAATCCCTCTTTAAAAATCGTCCAAGGTCGAGTTCTATGGAAGAAAATATGAAATTTTGAAGGAATCCCGTGTTTGGTTTTGTTTTTAAAACACTGGACAGGCCTTCTTCGCGTTTGCGATAGGCCTGTCGCGTTCATGAAGAATTGGCCAGAAGGGCCTTCGCGTTCGCGAGGTGCCGCACGCGTCCGCGAAGGTATACACCCCTCGACCTTCGCGTTCGCGAGCCGTTTGCCGCGTTCGCGTAGGGTATTTTCTCCCCTCCCCCATGTCCCTGCCAAAATGGCCTTCGCGTTCGCGATAGCCAGGTCGCATTCGCGAAGGGTAACGCCCCTAACACTCTGCATTCGCGACCTGTGCCTCGCATTCGCGTAGAAAGAGTTCTCCCTCAAGCAAATTTACTCTTCGCGTTCGCGGGAGTTGCTTCGCGAACCCGAAGAAGGATACATCTGTGCACCTGCAACAGCAAAACAGCAGAAATCTCTAAGTCCAAAACACCCCGTGGCCTATCCGAAACTCACCCGAGCCCTTGGGACTCCAAACCAAACATGCACACAAGTCTAACAATATCATACGGACTTGCTCGTGCGATCAAATCGCCAAAATAACATCTTAAACAACAAATTTAGCATCAAAATCAATGGAATTCTCAAGAACACTTAAAGTTCTATTTTCACAACCGAGGGCTCGAATCACGTCATATAAACTCCGTTTCTTACCAAATTTCACAGACATGACTTAAATACCATATTACACCTGTACCGGGGTCCGGAACCAAAATACGGGCCCGATACTAACAAGATCAAGCATTATTAAATTTCTAAAAACCATTATATTTTCAGTTTAACAATTTTCTTCAAAAATTTCATTTCTCGGACTAGGGACCTCGGAATTCAATTCCGGGCATACGCCCAAGTCCCATATTTTCCTACGGACCCTCCGGTACCGTCAAATCACGAGTCCGGGTATGTTCACTTGAAATATTGACCGAAGTCAACTTAAATCAATTTTAAAGGCAAAACTTAATATTTTCTCAAATTTTCACATAAAGGCTTTCCGGAATCGCGCTCGGACTGTGCACGCAAATCAAGGAGAAAGAAAATGAGGTTTTGAAGACCTTGGAACCCTGAATTGGGTTCTAAAACATGAGATAACCTTTTGGGTCATCACATTCTCCCCCTCTAAAGCAGTCGTTCGTCCTCGAACGGATATATAAAAGTACTTGAGCTAGGGAAAAGATGGGGATATCTGCTCCGCATATCGGACTCGGACTCCAGGTAGCTGCCTCAACAGGCTGACCTCTCCACTACACACGAACCGAAGGATAACTTTTCGATCTCAACTGACGAACCTGCCTGTCTAAAATAGTTATGGCTCCTCCTCGTAGGTCAAATCCTTGTCCAAATGGACAGTGCTGAAGTTTACACATAAAGGGATGGATCGCCGTGGTACTTCCGAAACATTGACACATGAAACATTGGATGTACCGATGATAAGCCTGGCGGCAACACAAGTCTGTAAGCCACCTCTCCCACTCAATCAAGGATCTCAAAAGGCCCGATGAACCTAGGGCTTAGCTTGCCCTTCTTCCCAAATCTCGTCACACCCTTCATGGGCGACACTCGAAGCAACACTCGCTCTCCGACCATGAACGCCACATCATGAATCTTATGGTCGGCATAACTCTTTTGCCTGGACTGAGCTGTACGAAGCCTATCCTGAATAATCTTAACCTTATCCAAGGCATCCTGTACCAAACCTGTACCCAACAACCGAGCCTCCTCCGGCGCAAACCACCCAACTGGCGATCGACACCGTCTACTATATAATGCCTCATAAGAATCCATCTTGATGCTCGAGTGATAGCTGTTGTTGTAGGCAAACTCCGCTAACGGTAAGAACTGATCCCAAGAACCTCCAAAGTCAATAACACATGCGCGGAGCATATCCTCCAAAATTTGGATAGTACGCTCGGACTGTCCGCCCGTCTAAGGATGAAATGCTGTGCTCAACTCGACCTGCGTACCCAACTCACGCTGAACTGCCCTCCAGAAATGCGAGGTAAACTGCGTACCTCGATCAGAAATGATAGACACGGGCACACCATGGAGACGAACTATCTCCTGGATATAGATCTCAGCTAACCGCTCTGAAGAATAGGAAACTGCCACAAGAATGAAATGCGCTGACTTAGTCAGCCTATCAACAATAACCCATACTGCATCGAACTTCCTCTAAGTCCGTGGGAGTCCAACAACAATGTCCATAGTGATACGCTCCTACTTCCACTCAGGAATCTCAAACTTCTGAAACAAACCACCAGGTCTCTGATGCTCGTACTTCACCTGTTGACAATTCAAACACCGAGCTACACATGCAACAATATTCTTCTTCATCCTCCTCCACCAATAATGCTGCCGCAAATCCTAATACATCTTGGCGGCGCCCGGATGAATAGAATACAGGGAACTATGTGCCTCCTCTAGAATCAACTCACGAAGTCCATCCACATTAGGTACACAAACTCGACTCTGCATCCTCAAAACTCCGTCATCCCCTACTGTAACCTACTTGGCACCTCCGTACCGCACTGTGTCCCAAAGGACAAGCAAATGAGGATCATCATACTGCCGATCTCTGATACGCTCAAATAATGAAGACCGAGCGACTATACAAGCTAGAACACGGCTGGGCTCAGAAATATCCAATCTCACGAACTGATTGGCCAAAGCCTGGACATCCAAAGCTAGCGGTCTCTCCCCGACTGGAATATACGCAAGGCTGCCCATTCTAGTTGACTTCCTACTCAAAGCATCAGCCACTACATTGGCCTTCAAGGGATGATACAAGATGGTGATGTCATAGTCTTTCAATAGCTCCAACCACCTTCTCTACCTCAAGTTTAGCTCCTTCTGCTTGAACAAGTACTGTAAACTCTTATGATCCGTGAACACCTCACATGACACGCCATATAAATAATGCCTCCAAATCTTCAGCACGTGAATAATGGCTGCTAGCTCTAAATCATGAACTGGATAATTCTTCTCGTAAATCTTCAACTGCCCTGAAGCATATGCAATAACCTTGCCATTCTGCATCAATACCGCACCAAGTCCTGTACGATATGCGTCGCAATATACTATATATGGCCCTGAACCTGTGGGCAATACCAACATCGGCGCTGAAGTCAAAGCTGTCTTGAGCTTTTGAAAGATCGCCTCACACTCGTCCGGCCACTTGAATGGGGCATCATTCTGGGTCAACGGGGTCATCGGGGCTGCTAGGGATGAAAACCCCTCCATAAACCGATGGTAGTAACCCGCTGATGCTATATATTTCAATAACACACAAGAGGGGGGGGGGGTGATTTGTGTGGTGCCCAATTTTTCGCTTAACCTGATTAAAGAAGGACTTGGTTCTTCTATGTGTTCCAACTACAACTTTTGCGGAATAATAAGTACAGAGATTAAAGAACACAAAGATTTTACGTGGAAAACACATGGCTCAAAAGGTGAAAAAACCACGACCTACTTTCCAGTAGAATTTTTCCAAAATCTCCACTAAATTCACTGAGCCAAAAACTGCATTTACAAAAACTCTTTTGTAAACCTAGGATTAACTCAAATCCCGTTGTAGCACACAACCTCATCTGTTGCCACAACTTCAAGTTAACTCTAACTTGAAAACTCTGAGTACCTAATACAATTGCTTCTAGATAAAGCTGAAAGGTACAATATGAAAACACCTACTACAATTGAACTAGAATAAGAGACGGACACTTGTAACTGATTCTTCTATCTGGTTCAAGTAGCTTCAAGTTTGCATGCTTGAATCATACATAAATTGCTTGCAAAATTGCCTTGCTATTTTGCTCTCAATTCACGTTTAACTTCTGCTTATGTGCGTTACTTGTAAAAGAGAACAACACTGATATTTATGGAGTAAGTACATAGAGATTGACTAGAATTCTGATGCTAATCTTCCTTGGTAGAAGAGTTCTAGTTGATCTCAACCTCTAACTCTATCCTTTTCTTAAACCGTGTTCTCTTTGAGTAAGGAGTCTTTCTCCTTATCCAATATGCAACCTTTTTGATCAAGATCAGGAGATATCACTTCTGGTAAGTTAGGTTTATCTCCTTCACGTGCATCTCACATGCTTGAGTTGACCATATCTGTGCTTCACTAGGGATGGACCTGGTCCATGTCTGAGTTCCTTTGTCAATCAAAACTCTCCTTTACTTGGGCCAACAAATTGTCAATCTTCAAAACTCTCTTTTACTTGGGACAACAAATTCCCCCTTTTTGATGATGACAAACTCTGTGCTTTTCACTCACTTAGGCCCTGTCAAAACTCAGCTTATTCATCAATGCAAAGTTAGGAATTTTTCACTCATCATCAAGGACCAGGTTCATTAGGTTATAAACATTACTTATTTAGAATATAAAGCACAATATCTCAATCTTATTCAAAATATAAATCACAATATCTCTTCCCCCTTTTGGCATCGTTGAAAAGGTGCATAAACACAGTGTGATTCCCAGAATTTTAAAAATTACTCATGGCCACTGGGGCAACTGCAAGTGTAATCATGGATTAATCATCAGTAATCAACCAAACATATTCAAACTATCAAGGAAAGATAAACAGTCAACAAGAGCAAAAACATCAAACTTCATTGATAGAGAGTATGATTCTGCCACAATCCACAAAAAGAAACAAAAATAGTCAAAACATGAGCAAAACAAAAAAACTCCTTAATCTGGGTCACAGAGAGGTCTAGACAAGGTTCAGGAAATAAAGGCTAAAGAAATTAAGGCTTGGAAGAACTAGAGGGTTGGGTTTTGGCTTGGAGAAGGTGCAACATGTCTTGAAGAACGCCATTATTCTTCTCCTTTTCCTTTGTGAGCTCAGTTCTGAGAGCATCTCTCTCAGATTCCACCTCTTCCAAACAAATCTTCAGCCTAGCTATTTCAGCATCCTTTGCCCCACTCTCCTACAATAGAGCTCTGACCTTGCTATTGATAGGTGTCTTTTTAGATGAACCAGGTTCATTGGGAATGGCATTGACCTCATAATCACAAGCAATCAACGTATTGATTCTAAAATGGTCTTTGCTTGTGGCCATTTCCCACTTCTTTAGTGGCACCTTACAACGAGCAAGAACAGTAGTGAAAATAAACCCATAAGGAGTGGCATGGGCTTTGGAGCCATTGATAACCCTGTGAAGTAGCTTGATAATAAATGCAGGCCAGTTGATCTGCCTTCCACTTTCAAGACACTCCATTAGAACCAAATCCATGTAGTTAGCAATATGTCTTTTTTCCTGCCTAGGCAGCAAGCACTTGTTGACAAATTCAAACAAGACTTTGTGGCATGACTTCATTTCACTCTTATGCACAACCTTGGCCTCATTCACTTCTGTGACATCACATAATTTCCTAGTAATGGAAAGGGTAGTAGGAAGGGAGTCCAGACTTGGCCATCTTTGCCTCGTGTAGTCATCATACTCTTCAGAAGGAATGTCAAGGATTTCACCCAGCTCTTTTGCATCAAACGTCACTTGAACCCCTATCACCTGACTGGTAACTCTGCCATCCTTGACCTCTACATTGGTCATGAACTCAATAACCTCATTTCTTGCTAGCCTGCCATCCAACTGAAGGACCATGTCCTTCCAGCCCTGAACAACTAGAGCATCAACCAGTCGAACCATCCTGGTTCCTCCAAATTCATCAAAAGTCTACCCTTCAAGATTTTTTGTTTGCCAAACTTGGCCAGCTTATCTTGTTCATGGTCAGATTCACCCTCTTCTTCACCACTCCAATCTTCTTCCTTAGTTATCTTAACTTGCTTGTCTTTCACAGCAAACCTTGTTCTTTTAGCCAAAAAAGAAGGTTCAGCAGCCTTGGAAACAGATGAAGACTTCTTTGAAGAAGTCTTGCTTTTCTTTGGCTTAGGGGTCTGAACCTCCACATCCACAGTCACATGTTCATCTTGATGGACCGGGTCCATCACATCCACATCAACACCCTCAACGGGCTCTGTAACCTTAGCTTTCCCTTTGTCCATTCTTTTTTTCTTGCTTTCTGCCATAGCCTTTTGTAACTCATCCTCACTCTGCTTCAACTTACTCCTTGTGGCCCTTCCTTTTGGTAGAGGAATCTCAGCAGTTGTTGGAGAAGTAGCCTTCCTTTTCTTGGTAGTTTTTGCAGTGCTGGGAGCTTTTGGTGTTGGGGTTCTCCTTTTCTTGGGGTTATAGCTTGCATCTACTTTCTTCAAAAGGTCTGCTAGGGTCTCCTCAATAGATAAACCGGGTTCATCTGCATGTGAACTGAGATTGACCAGCTCTTTAGCAGCCTCCCCTGAACCACTTCCCCCTGTTTCCTTCCTACTCTCTACCACATTTTCATGCTCAGCCCCACAGATAGCCGGTCTAACCATTTCAGAAGTGGGTGAGGAATCAGCCACTTCTTTCCCCTTTTCCCTCACATCACTACTCACACGATTTTTCAAATTTTCAACTAGAACAGAACGTACCTCAGAAGGGGGATTTTGCGCGTTCTCAGAATCAGAAGACCCAGTTCCTTCCCCCTCACTCGCAGAGATGAAAGAATCATTAGAATTTTTAGAATATTGGGCTTTACTAGCCTTCAATTTGGCATTTAATTTCTTTGAAAGAGCACCTGTAGCCACAGTTTTGCGAGCAAGCATCTTCACTCGCCTTCTACTAGGTTGGGGGGTTGTGCTAGGTTGAAGAGTAGTGGAAGAATCAGAGGGTGTAGGTGGTGGAGGAGTTCCTGGGTTATCTTGGGGGTTGGTCATCTTTGCTAATTCTGGAAGAGGATTTTTGAATTGGGTTTTGGAAGAGAGAAGAGTAGAGAACGAAAAAGAATTGACGGTTTAGAGAATTATGAGAGTGGCAGTGATGGTGATGATGGTTTTTTAAAGAGAGATAGTTAATTAATGTCTAACGGCAACTTTTTGTAGTCAATTAGAAGTCCAATCAATCTGAAATTTCAGGTTAAACGAGCGGTTAAGCTTCCCTAGATTCTAGGCATTTTATGCGGTGAGGATTCTAATAGAGACAGAACTGGTTCAAACTCAAAAGGATAGGTTTTTGCTGACGTTTTTGAACATAGGTAGGACTCAGCTCATGAATTAAACATTAATATTTCTAATTGTGCAGAGTGTAGAAAACATACCTCGTTATTTAGATGAACCAGATTTTTCATAAGAATCCTCTTGATCGTGCCTCAATTTACCAAAATAGAGAAAATTTTGTTAGAGATCAGTGAGTCATATCAACACATGTGACAGGAGTGTACAATTACAGTATAAGACTGAGCAAAGAATAATCTAGATATTTAAACAAGTTCTAGATTTTCTAACCAAAAAAAAATTTTCGTTTTTTTTTCATTGAGCATTCTGAACCGGTTCCATTAGGCGATCTTAATCATCCCTAGTTCTAACCTATAACTTTCAAAGCAATCTATTTATCAGTAGCACAAAATTCTATAAAGATTAGTCCTTTCTCATAGTTGTCCCTAAAAAAATGGTGTCTAACATCTATGTGCTTAGTTCTCTTATGATGAACCAGGTTCTTAGTCATACTAATAGCACTAGTATTATCACAGAAAATAGGGATGCAACCAACTTCAATACCAAAATCCATCAACAACTGTTTGATCCACAGCAATTGAGCACAACAGGAAGCAGCAACAACATACTCAGCTTCAGCAGTAGATAGGGCCACTGAATTTTGCTTTTTAGTAGCCCATGACACAAGACATAAACCAAGGAAGTCTGCTATACCTGAGGTGCTCTTCCTATCCACAAGGAAACCTGCATAGTCAGCATCAACATATCCCACTAGGTTAAAGTTACTACCTTTTGGATACCAAAGGCAAAGGTCAGTAGTGCCTTTTAATATTCTCTTGACAGCAGTCAAGTGGGATTCCTTTGGATTTGCTTGAAATCGAGCACAAAGCCCTACACTGAAAACAATGTCAGGTCTGCAAGCAGTAAGATATAAAAGTGAACCAATCATGCCCCTATACAACTTCTGATCAACAGATGAACCAGGTTCATCTATGGCCAATTTTGTGGCTTTTGCAATAGGAGTGTCTATTTCCTTTGATTCTTCCATTTTAAACTTCTTAATCAACTCTTTTGCATATTTCTGCTGATGGGTCATGGTTCCATTTGAGTTTTGTTTAATTTTTAAGACTAAGAATAAATTAAGCTCACCCAAATTCACTCCCTATAAGTTTAGCAAATTCCTTACTTAGTTTTTCAGTGGTTTCCCCAAAAATTATGTTATCAACATATATTTGTACTACAAGAAGATCCTTACCTTTCTCCCTCAAGAATAGAGTGCTATCAATTTTACCTCTCTTGTAGCCATGTTCAAGCAGGAATTTGGATAGTCGTTCATACCATGCTCTAGGAGCCTGCTTGAGTCCATAGAGTGCCTTGTCTAGTTTGTATACATGATCAGGACACTCCTTGCTTTCAAACCCTGGAGGTTGTTTGACAAACACTTCTTCCTTTAAGTAGCCATTTAGGAAGGCACTCTTGACGTCCATCTGGTGAAGAGTAAATTCCATGTATACAGCAAAGGCTATATAGGTTCGTAGGTTCTATGAGTCATAAGCAAGTGTTTAATAGAGTTTTGCGGATCGGTATGATGACGTCAATACATATCTTCAATTGGGTACAAGGCATTTAGGAAACTTTTCCTCCTTTTTCCTTATCGTGCAACCTTGTTTCAGCTTGAAACCTAAAATTTTGATTCTTCTTATTCGTTTATATGCGAAGTTGCACACTTAGTATTCGCTATGCACTGACAGTTTGTTATGTTGCAGATGGATTGCGAAGTGCTATGAGTGNTTTACCCAGCCTGCATCCTGCAAAGCCTCAGCAACATTTTTAGGTTCAATAAGAGATAGGAAAGCATCAAAAGCACACAGATTCTTTAATTGAGATCTCGTTTTAATTCCAGAGGCTGGATCAGTAATTATGTTCTCAATGGGACGACAACTTTGATACTTGTATGGTTTCACAACCAACTGGTTTCTGTTTGATGTTTCTCTCATGTTCTGTTGCTGAGGAGTAGGCTCATGGACAGGTTCCATTTGAGAGTTAGATTCAGTTCTTCTTTGTTCAGTTCCCCCTGTCAGGTTGCCCTGTATGGAAGAACCTGTTCCATCGCCTGTTCCTTCTTCTGGTACAGCTTCAGCTTGGGCGGTGACTTCATTTAACCCTTTTACCAGCCCAATAGCTTCATCTTCATGTTCCTGTCTCTCAGAAAGAATGTTAGTTTCATCAAAAACTACATGTACACTTTCTTCTACACACATAGTTCTTTTGTTGTACACTTTATAAGCTTTTCTATGTGAAGAATATCCCAAGAATACTCCTTCATCACTTCTGGGATCAAACTTACCTAGGGAGTCCTTTCCATTGTTGTGCACAAAGCACTTGCATCCAAATGCCCTAAGATGGGATATATTTGGTTTTCTTCCTTTAAGTAACTCATAGGGAGTCTTCTCTACAAGAGGTCTAGTCATGCACCTATTAATGTAACATGCAATGTTTACAGCTTCTGCCCAGAAGCTAGGGGGTAGTTTACTAGAAAGAAGCATAGTCCTAGCCATATCTTCAAGTGTCCTATTCTTTCTTTCAACTACTCCATTTTTGTTGTGGAGTCCTAGGGGCAGAAAAACTGTGATCTATGTCATGCTCATCACAAAATTCAGCAAACTTAGCATTTTAAAATTTAGTTCCATGATCAGACCTAATTGATGCAAGTTGATTACCTAGTTGTTTCTGAGTTTTTCTAACAAAGGAAGTAAACATGTCAAATTCTTCATCCTTAGATGTTAAAAGCAATGTCCAAGTAAACCTAGAGTAATCATCAACAAGCACCATCACATATTTTTTACCACCTCTGCTTAATGTTCTCATTGGACCACAGAGATCCATATGAACCAGTTCCATCAACCTGGTCGTGCTTCCTATTTTCTTGCTTTTGAAAGAGGATCTTACATGCTTCCCCCTTGCACAAGCCTCACAAACTTTGTCTTCCTTAAACTTGATGTTAGGTAGCCCTATCACCAGGTCCTTGGAGACTAATTTGTTGAGTTGACTTAGACTTGCATGTCCAAGTCTTTTGTGCCAGAGGAGGATGTCATTGTCCAACACACTTAAGCAAGTGAGTTCATTTTCTAAAAGAGTGGATAAATCTACAACGTATATATTGTTTACTCTTTTTCCCTGCAAAACAATTTTGTCAGTGGTAAGATTTATCACAAAACATTTGGTAGAGATGAATGCTACCAAGTTACCTCTGTCACACAATTGTGATACACTGATTAGGCTATATTTCAAGTCATCTATTAAGTAGACATTCTCAATGGCATGTGAGTCTGTCTTACCTACCTTTCCAACACCAATGATCTCACCTTTTTTACCATTTCCAAAGGAGACATTACCTCATTTTAGGTCCTCAAGTGAAAGGAACTGGTTCTTGCTTTCAGTCATATGCTTTGAGCAGCCACTATCCATGTACCATATTTGGCAACTCCCCTTCACTTGAACCTGCAAAAGGAAATCAGGGGTTAGTCTTAGGAACCCAAACTAGTTTGGGTTCCTTTCTATAGGCAAAAGGGTGAATTAAATTCTTTTTAGCCCATCCTAGTAGCCTACCTTTCCCTTGAACAAAAGTTTTGTTCTTTGGACTGGCCTTTTCTTTTGCATTACATTCACTTTTGTAGTGACCAGTCTTACTACAGTGTGTGCAGATTTTGTTCTCAGGAAGTGTGATGTACTTGCTTTTGGGATCCCACTTAGGTGCAGGGGTCCCATAGCCAAGTCCTCTCTTATTGCTACTATGGTTTTCTTGTAGCCAAGATAGTGCATCAGAGGACTTATTCCATTTGCAAGTTCTGTCTAGTTCATGCTTAACCTTACCTATATCTTCTTTTAGGACTCTTATCTGCTCATCCTTTTTGTACAACTCAATCCTTCATTTTTCCTAGATTTTCTTCTAAGGTGAGGTGTATGTGACCATCTTTCTTTTTACCTGTTCCTAATTTTAGTTTTAAATTTTCAGATCTAAGCTCTAACACAGTGGTGTCAAGTTCAAGAACCTAGTTCTTCAACTCAGCATTTTTACTATCACTTTCACTAGCCCTGAGTTCCAGATTTTTGCACTTAGCTTTTAAGATTACACATTCCTTAGACAGCTGTTCCTTTTCATTGTTTATGACCTCAGATTCATCAATGAAATCTAGTAGTAACTCAGATAGCCTTTCTTTAGAAAAACATTTAATCTTGTAGTAGTGTCCCAAATTTCCTTAGCAGTAGTACAACTTTGAATTCTGCTATACTCGTCTGGACCAAGTCCACACACAAGCCATTTCTTGGCCTTAGCATTCCTTTCCCACTTCTTCAAGTCCTCAGCATTGCAGTCAGCTCTAGTCTTTGGCACATCCACTCCTTCAGCTTTTTTCTTCATGGTAGCTGATAAGTTAGGATTTTAACGTATTTTATGCCCATACTTGCCTACGCTTTTGTCATAAAATTGCTACAAAATGGTCTCAAAACGCTCAAGAGTTGCACTTGATTGCAGGTTTGATCGACAAAGCGACGAATGTCAAATATCGGCTCAGAAAGGAGTGAAACCTGCTCAAGTGTCAAAGACCAAGGAAGTTGAGGAAATGAGGCCCTAGTGCGGACTGCGTAACTGTGAACGCGGCCGTACTAGGAGGTTCAGAAAATGGCAAAAATCCAAGGCCGCGGTCAATTCTACGCGGTCCGCGGTCAGGCTCCGCGGCCGCGTTGCACTTTTACGCGGTCCGCGGAGCAAAGATTCAGAGAGCCTAGTTGTGACCCTTTCCAAGCAATGCAGCCCGCGCTCAATTCTGTGCGGCCGCGCGTATTTCCACTGCGGTCGCGCTACATTTTTACGCGGTCCGCGGTCCTCAACTTCAGAGAAGCAGAAGCAAGGAGTTCAAGAGCCAGTGGGGCCGCGGTCATGTTTGCGCGATCCGCGCTGACCCCTCAGGGGTATTTTTGTCCAATTTTTCCAGCCCAGTATAAATAGAACCTTTTTCTATTTTTAGGTTAAGTTTTGTTTTTCTGAAGCTGCTGAGCTCGTGAGAATGCCTAGTTTAGCCATTTTTGGCATTCTTACTCTTCAATATTGTATTTTCTTCCTAGCAATTAATTAATATGTTTACTTCTTCATCTATTTCTTTAATTTTTGCATCTAGCATGAGTAGCTAAACTCACTAGCTAGGGTTGTGGCTCAACCCTAGTGTGGGTAATTGATGGGTGTTGCCATCTAAGGTTAGGTTGATATTGGGTGTTTGCTATTTGGGTTAATTTTAGGTTTTAATTAAGGGTTGGTGGTTGCAAACACTGATTCTAGCTTGGTGGGTTTAACTCTTCTTGAGAAAGAGAGTCTATACCCCAAAATTGACCCAACAAGGAATTGGGATGGACCCATGAGAAATGGTTGTCCCAATTATCGGGTTAAACCTCGAGAGAGTAATCACCCTACTTGAACCCTAGTTGCTTGGTCTAATTGGCCTACCCAATTGGTCTCGAGAGAGTCAATTGGGCAAAATCGCTCCCTCTACCGAGAGGTGTGAGAGTGGGTGCAATTTTGCAACGGTTATAGCATAAGCCCAAACATGTCAATCTATCCTTAGTAGCATCTACCCGTTAATTAGCCACCTAGGCAATGCCACGACCCTAGTGCCTTTCTCTATATTAATTTCAACTTAGCAATATTCCCGTAGAAAAATTTAGCTTCAACCATTAGTCTTATAATAGTAGATATAAAAATCAAAATCAAAGATGTTTGAAGTGATATTAGAAGCACAACTACAATTCTAGACTAAACAGACAATAGAACTCCATTACTGGCTCCCTGTGGAAATTCGATCCCGAACCACTATTCGGGTAAAAGCTATTGCGACCCGCTCTTCCTACCTTAGTGTAGTGTTGAGTCGGTATTGATCAACTTTTTGGCGTCGTTGCCGGGGAGCTTACGGTGTTGACTATCTGTTTAGCTCGTTTTGTGTTTTGCTTCTCTTTCCTTCTTGTTTACTAATTTTGTTTGTGTCGATCATTCAGGTACTATGGCTCTCAATGCAAACGACCCTCTTGGCAACGTGAATGCGGGGGATGAGGTAGATGATCTTGAGCCCGAAGAGGTTAAGGCATCTCAAGTTCCACGTAGAGGCCGTCAGGCCAACGCAAATGATAACAATCCTATTCCAGACCCTCCTCCGCCACCGCCAAGAGCAGTCCCAAGAGTTCTCCCAAATCAAGGGTACGCGAGTGCCATTGTTCCTCCCCGAATCCGGGCGGGGAACTTTCAAATCACAAATGTTATGTTGACCTTGCTCGAGCAAAAAGGGTATTTTACGGGCGCCTCCGATCAAAATGCATACAAGCACTTGAAGGGGTTCGTAGATACATGCTGGGGCAGCAAACAAACAAACGTGTCAGAGGATGCGTTGAGATTGAGGCTTTTCCCATTTTCTCTTCGGGGTAAAGCGTTGGACTGGTTAGAAAGGCTTCCAAATCATTCTTTCCACACATGGGATGAATTGGCGGACAAATTTATTGCCAAGTTCTTTTCTCCAAGTCATATGGCGGCTCTTCGGGATGAGATTCTAGCTTTCAAACAAATGCCAACGGAACCTTTGCACGAGATTTGGGAAAGATATAGAACAATGGTGAAGGAGTGCCCTAATAACGACATGACCGAGGTGATGATACAACAAACCTTTTATCGGGGCATCAGCACCACGAATCAGTGCATTGTGAACCAATTGGCCGGAAGGAACTTTATGAAACTTTCTTACCAAGAGGCATGTAATGTACTTGATGAAATGGCCGACACATCTTTGGCATGGCAAAGCCGAGCGAATGTGCCCCAAGGTGACCCCACGGTCATCCATTTGCACAAGGAATTGAACGATCATGGCCAAGCTATTGGTGAGCTTACCACAACTATGAATCAATTGGCGAAGGTGCAATTACAACAAGTCCAAAACCCGCGCCAAGTCAATGCAATGGAGAGTGTCTCTATGTTGAAAAAGAGGCAAAGAGGGCAACAACAACCTCAAGGTAATGGTGAGGAATTTGACAACAACAATGATGGTGGTGGTTATTCGAATGAGTGCTATGATGATCAAAGTGAGGAATGCCAATATGTCAATAACTACCAAGGAAATAGAGGAAATCAAGGGAATCAACAATGGCGTCCCCAAAGCAATTCGGGCAATCAACAAGGCGGCGGTAACTGGAATAACAATAACCAACAACAAGACGGTAACAATTGGAACAACAACAATCAGAACAACAATTGGGGTAATCAAGGTCACAATCAAGGCAATTGGAACGGGAACAACAATAATTGGAGCAACAACAATAACAATCAAGGAGGGTGGAATAATGGTGGTAGGGGGCAAGGCTTTCAAAGGCCCCCCATGTTCCAACAACCAAACAATCCACCCCCCCTTTCAATCCCAAGGGTCTAGTTCTTCCGGAAGTGATATGGGGCGGATAGAGATGATGTTCGAGCAGATGATGAAAAAGAACCAAGATTCGGATGCATAATTGGCTTCACATAACACATCTATCTGGAACCTAGAAGTGCAAATAGGATAAATTTCTCAAGCGTTGAATACCCGACCTAAGGGAGCACTACCAAGTGATATGGTAGTGAACCCAAAGGGAGGTAATAATCATGTAATGGCAGTCACAACGAGAAGCGGAAGAGGTGGTGATATGCAAGCCTCAAATGAAAATCGAGTGGTGAATGATGATGTTGAGCTCCAAGAAGATGTGGGTCCTTTGATTGTTGAAGATGTGGTTGAGACAAAAGTGAACAAGGAAGTGAGAATAGATATTGATGAGGCCGAGGTGGAAACTCAAGAGGTCGTGAACCCGTCTAGGGAGCACATAATTGATATTCCGGAGCCGGTGGTGCCAAAAGACAAGGCACCGTTGCCTAGACCACCTCCACCTTATCCTCAGCGGTTAGCAAAGCAAAAGAATGACAATCAGTTCAAGAAATTCATAGACATGATGAAAAGCCTTACAATCAATGTACCTTTGGTGGAGGCACTTGAACAAATGCCGGGCTATGCAAAGTTCATGAAGGATTTGGTCACAAAGAAGCGTTCCATGGATTGTGAAACAATAAAGATGATGCACCAAGTTAGTGCGATAGTGCATTCTATGGCCCCGAAACTTGAAGACCCTGGAGCCTTTACTATTCCTTGCACTATCGGGAGTGCGGAGTTTGCTAAGGCCCTTTGTGACTTGGGGGCTAGCATTAATTTGATGCCGTATTCAGTCTTCAAGACTTTGGGAATTGGGCAACCTAGGCCAACCTCGATGAGACTTCAAATGGCGGACCGGTCGATGAAGCAGCTTTTGGGTATAATTGACGATGTGCTTGTCAGGGTGGACAAATTCATATTGCCGGCCGACTTTGTCATATTGGATTGTGAAGTGGATTTTGAAGTGCCGATTATTCTTGGGAGACCTTTCCTAGCTACGGGGAAGGCTTTGGTTGATGTTGAAGCAGGTGAATTGACATTCCGAGTGGGAGATGAGAAGGTGGTATTTCATGTTTGCAAATCAATGAGGCAACCCAATAGTACGGAAGTGTGTTCACTTGTTAACATTGTCACCTCTTTGATAGTTGATGACACAAGTTCCATGATGAATGTTGAAGATCCTCTTGAGGCCGTACTTCTTGGCATGGATGTAGAAGATGATGCTAGCAGAGTGGAGTGTGTGAATGCATTGCATGGTATGGGTTCATATTCATATGAGCCTAGGAAGTTATCTTTGGATCTTGAGAACCGCAAAACTCCACCAAATAAACCATCCATTGAGGAGCCACCGGTGTTGGAGTTGAAGCCACTTCCTCCACACCTCAGGTATGAATTTTTGGGCTCTAATTCTACTCTTCCAGTTATTCTTTCTTCTTGCCTTACTAACGTGCAGGTTGAGGCCACTTTGGAGGTGCTTCAAAAGCGGAAAAGGGCAATAGGATGGACTTCAGCGGACATTAGGGGAATAAGCCGCGCATTTTGCATGCATAAGATCATCTTGGAGGAGGAAGCAAGGCCGTCCCTTGAACATCAAAGAAGACTCAATGAGGCGATGCAAGAAGTGGTAAAGAAAGAGGTTATCAAGTGGCTTGATGCCGGTGTGGTTTATCCAATCTCTGACAGTTCGTGGACTTCTCCGGTCCAATGTGTGCCAAAGAAAGGAGGGATGACGGTGGTGCCCAATGACAACAATGAGCTTATTCCCACTCGAACCATTACCGGGTGGAGAGTTTGCATGGACTACCGGAAACTCAACAAGGTGACCCGCAAGGATCATTTTCCCTTGCCATTCCTCGACCAAATGCTTAATCGTCTCGCGGGGAGAGCATTCTATTGTTTCTTGGATGGGTACTCGGGCTACAATCAAATTTTAATTGCTCCGGAGGACCAAGAGAAGACTACTTTTACATGCCCCTATGGAACATTTGCTTTCTCCCAGATGCCATTCGAATTGTGCAATGCTCCGGCGACCTTCCAACGTTGCATGATGGCTATTTTCACCGATATGGTGGAGGACATATTGGAGGTCTTTATGGACGACTTTAGTGTGGTTGGTGACTCTTTTGATGCATGCTTGGTAAATTTGGATAAAGTCTTGGCTCGTTGTGAAGAAACTAACCTCGTTCTCAATTGGGAAAAATGCCATTTTATGGTTGAAGAAGGTATAGTGTTGGGCCACAAGATTTCAAAACATGGGATTGAGGTTGATAAGGCGAAAATTGAGGTGATTTCAAGGCTCCCTCCCCCTACTTCTGTCAAAGGGGTGAGGAGTTTTCTTGGACACGCCGGGTTCTACTAGCGGTTTATCAAAGACTTCTCAGAGGTTGTGAATCCATTGTGCAAGCTACTAGAGAAAGATGCCAAGTTTGTTTTTGATGAAAAATGCATGGAGGCCTTTGAACTCTTAAAACACAAGTTGACCACTACCCCTATCATAACCGCACCTAATTGGAGTTTGCCCTTTGAACTAATGTGTGATGCTAGTGATGTTGCAGTGGGGGCGGTGTTGGGTCAACGGGTTAACAAAATGTTCCATCCCGTGTATTATGCAAGTAAGACTATGAATGAAGCTCAACGGAATTACACGGTGACGGAGAAGGAGTTATTGGCCATTGTATTTGCCATGGAGAAATTTCGGCCCTATCTTATGGGGGCCAAGGTGATTGTGCACACGGACCATGCCGCCCTTAGATATTTGATGACCAAAAAGGATTCCAAAGCAAGATTGATGAGATGGGTGTTACTTCTTCAAGAATTTGACTTAGAAATAGTGGGCCGGAAGAGAAGTGAGAACCAAGTTGCGGACCATTTTTCCAGGTTAGAGGAAGAAGGGAGGCCATGTAACGGTCTTGAGATAAATGATGCATTCCCCGACGAGCAACTTCTTGCTGTGTCAATGTGTGACTTCCCATGGTTCGCGGACATCGCCAACTTCATTGTGACCGAATTGTCCCGTGTGAGCTCTCTTCCAACCAAAAGAGGAAACTCAAATGGGATAGTTTGGATTTTTATTGGGATGATCCGTACTTGTTCAAAATTTGCACGGATGGTGTGATTAGAAGTTGTGCCCCGCAAGGTGAAGAATTGAGCATATTGGAGGCTTCTCACTCCTCCCCCTATGGTGGCCATCATGGAGGGGTGAGGATGGCTTCAAAGATCTTGAGTTGCGGTTTCTATTGGCCGACTTTGTTTAAAGATGCTAGTGACTTGGTAAAGAGATGTGATACATGCCAAAGGGCCGGCGGAATTTCAAAAGGGATGAGATGCCTCTCAATACGATTCTCGAGGTGGATATTTTTGATGTTTGGGGCATCGATTTCATGGGTCTGTTCGTGAACTCTTGTGGGAACACTTATATTCTCGTGGCGGTGGACTATGTCTCAAAGTGGGTGGAAGCCGTGGCTTTACCCAACAATGAAGCCCGAAGTGTTGTAGCATTCTTGAAAAAGAGTATCTTCACAAGGTTTGGTACCCCTCGTGCTATCATTAGTGATGGGGGGTCTCACTTTTGCAACAAGTTTTTTGATTCATTGCTTGCTATGTATGGAGTAAATCACAAAGTGACCACCCCTATCATCATCAAGCTAGTGGTCAAGTGGAAGTGTCCAACCAAGAAATAAAGAGTATCTTGTCCAAGACGGTAAATGCTAATAGGACCGATTGGTCGAAAAAGTTGGATGGCGCTTTATGGGCTTACAGGACGGCCTACAAGACCCTAATTGGTATGTCCCCTTACCGGTTGGTGTTTGGGAAAGCTTGCCATCTTCCGGTGGAATTGGAGCACAAAGCTATGTGGGCCTTGAGAATGTTGAACTTGGAATGGGATGTTGCGGCGAATCTCCGTATTGAGCAACTTAATGAGCTTGATGAATTTAGATTTCATGCCTACTCCAGCTCGTCCTTGTATAAGGATAAGATGAAGTATCTTCATGACAAATATGCTCGGGGGAAGGAATTTAAGGTTGGTGTTATGGGTCTTATTTTCAACTCCCGGTTGAGGTTATTTCCGGGAAAGCTCAAGTCAAAGTGAAATGGGCCATTTGAAGTTGTATGTGTGACGCCGTTTGGTGCTCTTGATCTCAAGAACAAGAATGGTGAAGTTTTCTGGGTCAATGGGCATCGTGTCAAGCACTATTTGGGGAAGTCAAGCACTATTTGGGGAAATTTGATGACAGCCACGTGGTGGCACTCATTCATTTGAAGAGATGTGATGGTAACGTGCGTCGTGCCGCAACGTTAAATCAGACGCTTCTTGGGAGGCAACCCATGTCTTTTTCCTTATCTTTGATTTTCTTTATAGCTTTGGATTTTTGAGCTAATTATTTGTTGAGATGTTGCAGGGATTGTGTTGAGGCAGTGCAAAACAAAGGAAAAACACTGATAGTCTCTGAAATAGCCAGTGCGGACCACAGTGCACTTTTGTGCGGTCCACGCTGGCATGTCGCTATTGCATGCTCTCTGAAGTTTTCCACCGCGGCCGCGTTCATGTTTGTGCGGTCCGCGGTGGACCTTCGCGTCCGCGGTGCACTCCAACACGGCCGCGTGGGTTGCCTTCTGAAACTTCGGACTTTGAAACCCAGTGCGGACCGCGATCACTTTTGTGCGGCCGCGCTGGTAGGTGAGTGTGGGCCCCCCAGTTTTTCTATAAATAGGGCCCTAGGGCTTCATTTTACCCTTTTCGCACTTTCTACCCCCAGATCTCTAAAATACTGTTCATCCCCTTCTAAGACTACTTTTCTACCTTCTTGGACTACTTGCACTCAATCCTCATAAACTTGGTAACATTTCATGCACTTGTGATTAATTAAATTGCTTATTTTAATTTTTTTTATATAGCTTGTTCAGTAGTTTAGCTTCTTCTTTTTATTTAACTATTAGACTAGGTTGGTTTAAAACTAGGGTAATGCACCAAATCTTGCTTGCTTAATGGGTGAACTGAGTAGGGACAAAGTAGGTGTAATAACTTGTACAAGAATGGAAAAATATGCACCCCTAACTTAGTACCCGGAAACCCTAGTTCAGCGCGGTACGCGGTCATTTTTGCGCGACCGCGCTGCCCTCACGTGGTCCGCAGTCATTTTTGCGCGACCGCGCTGCCCTCATGTGGTCCGCATTACAATTTTTTGCGGACCGTGGTGCCTTGGTAACTGAATGGTAATTACCTCCAGTGCGGCCGCATTCATGTTAGTGCGGTCCGTGCTGGACCACCGCGGCCACATTACATTTTGTGCGGACTGCGGTGGGAGATTCAGAGGAGGTATATTTTTGGCCTTTGCCCAATGCGGACCGCGTTACAATTTTGTGCGGTCTGCGGTGCCCCTAACGCGGCCGCTGTCACGTTTGTGCGGTCCGCATTGCTAGGTTCTGCAACTTGTTCCTGCTGTTGTGTACTAATATTGTCTATGCAATCTATTTTGATTCACTTGTTTCACTGCATGTGCTTAAACTAACAATGTTAGATGCTTATCTTTGCAGACAATGGTTAAACAAAGGGGAGCCAAACAGTCACAACAACCCGGGAGAGGAGGTTCCTCCCGAGGGGGTAAAGGAAAAAGAATAGCAAAGCTCACTCCCCAAGCTAGGGAAAACATAAAAAGAACTAGAAATTTAATCAAAGTTGCTGATAGGGATGCTTCGCATTCGTCGGGGAGTGAGTATGTGCCTTCTAAGGATATCTCATCAAATACAGTCCCAACTCATGTAATCGACCCCCTCCACTTAGTTGATACCCCTCAATCATCGCCCACCTCCAAAAGACTAGTGACTGTAGTCTCGGATTCTTCTGACGAGTCCGCAGCTGGTAGTGAGCAATACTTCACCTCCCCCATAGCTTCATTATCTGGGGATAGGGCAGGCCAAGATGAGGGAGGTGAACCTCAGGTTGGGGGGATTGAGAGAACTAGGAAGCCTGAAGTCTGGGAAGATCGGTTTGTCAGTTAAGTGGCCTTTCATAAGTTTAGGGAATGGTGGCCGTTGAGGAAGTTGATCCCGGAGAGATGTTTTATTGACACTGATCTTTTACCCCACAACCCGAACGTACAGAGGGAGTTCAAAACAAGATGGGGCTTGGAGTTCTTCATGGAAAAGTGCATCGATGCTAACGAGCACATGGTTAGGGAGTTCTACTCCAATGTGGCTCACATAGTCAAGCATACCAAGGTGACCAAAGTTCGTGACAAAACAGTGTTATTTGATGGGAGATCGTTAAATGAGTATTTGGGGTTCCGTGATGAAGACGAGTCTCTGTATTTGGCAAAGTTGGCAATGGGAGAGGAAGTCCGCCCGTGGTTGGCCCAGTACTTGGAAATCCCAGGTACTGTGCCGGAGTGGTTGCAAGCTGGAAAGAAGATATTCAGGAAGACATTCAGTTTTGAGGCTCTAGGGTGGTTAACCTTTGTATGCAGTCGGCTTGACCCTTCTACTCATGACCAGACAACTCCACTTACCCGAGCAGTTCTGGTTGCATCTATCATGGCTGGGTACCCGATCAACGTGGGCAATGTGATGTCCCGTGTGATCTCCGCTGTGGGGCAAGAGCATGACAGGAATTATCCTTTTCCAAACACCCTATCGATGTATTTCCGGGATCTACAGGTGGAGAAGAGGAGATATGATGTCAAGACAAAGTCGGTAGCTCCTTACTCTTGGTACAGCATGCAGGGTCCGGACAACCCTAAATCCAAGAACTACAAGCCACCTTCCTCTACCCCAACTGGCCAGTCTGAGGAGCCAGTTGCGGTAGAGCCTTCTGCCGAGCCTTCTGCCACACCTGCAGCCACTACAGTTGAGGACTTGCCTCCAGGACCTTCTTCTTCTGCTGGTCCCAGTACTTCCACAGGCCCGAGAGTACCATCCTCCAGGACACATCCATTCACTGCCCATCAGCTGAGTCAGACTCTGGCTAGCCTGAACAACTGGATGTCAGCAGCGACATCCAAGTTGTCCACCTTGTCTTCCACTATTCAGACCCAGGCAGCACCTCAGCCAGTTCAGATTCCTCAGTCCATTGAGGATACCTTGAAGAAGCTCCTGGAGAACCAGGAAAAGATTCTGAAGACTCAGGCTACCCTATCTGCAGCAGGGGAGTCACATGGCAAGGCTCTGAAGGAGCTTGCCAAGGAGCACAGGAAGATGCAGAGGTCACGGGCTTCCAAAGAGTATGTGAAGGAGCTGCGGAAAGATATGGACAAGCTATTGGCAGATCAGATGCCTTTAGATTATTATTTGGGGATCCAGCCCCTCCACCAGCAGCACTAGTGCCACAGCCAGAGCAGGAGCAGGTACCCAGGTAGCCTAGGAAGATGAGGAAGCTTCCCAGCACAGCAGATGCGGTTATTAAGGTGGCGGTCCCACAGGAGACCTCCTCTACTTTGCCTCAGGATGCACCTGTCATACAGTCGGTCCAGGAGCACGCTCCAGTCCCAGCAGTTGAGCAGCAGGAGGCTGGGAGCCAGTCTGAGGCTCCCGCACATACGGAGGACTTGTGGATCACATCTGACCCCATGCAGACGGACCCGGCTTAGGGAGCCCCGATATCCTTTGATATGACTTTCTTTCTGTTTGATGTTTATTTTGGTAGTTGGCATTGGGGACAATGCCAGCTCTTATTCGTGGGGTTGCGCCCTACTTTTTTTTGACTATCTGGATGATTGTACATATTTGACTCAGTTTTTATTCCTTTTGCTTGATTTGCTATTTGGTATTTAAATAACTTTACATTCAGTACCTTTTATTTTCTATTTTGGTTTGTATATAAAGTTAAGTTACATTTTGTATAAATTCATCCCTCGTTTGTATATTCTAACTCCCCATTGTAAATATTCATTCTAGTTTCTTTTTGAAAAATTTTCGTTTTTAGCTTTATAGTTAGGCTCGTAGCCTTTTGTTTTGTTTTTGACGTTTCCAATAAGCCCTTGGTTTTATTAAGGCCACGATTCTTTCCAAGGGTGGAATATTGTGTGAACCGGGTGGCTCTTCCCGATGATGGATGGAGTGACTACCTTCTTAAGGGTTTAAGTCCGTTTCTTTGATTTTCTTTTGTTTTTGATAGTTGTAGTTAAGGGCACCTCAAGCAAAGCTTCACTTGGGCCTAGCAGATTTGCCTTTGATCCCATGGTCAAAGACATAATGTTGTGTTTAGGATGGTGAAAGTTGTGGCCTTGAGACTCTTGCGTTGACCAATCAATCATCATGTGGTCTTTTCGGACCATTGTGTGCTTAAATCGTAACTAAGGTCGTTGTGGGCCCTCGACTCGATGTTTTTAGCAATCCCTTAGTGTGTGTGGTGAGGAATCTAATTGTGAGTCCAGTCCTGAGCCAATGGTCTAGAACTTGCCTTGAATGTCTGTTGAGGCGAAATCCTAGGTGAAATTTGACTTGAGAAGTGATTATAGGCTCTCCTTGATCCGAATGTTAAGCTGAACAATTCCATAGCCTACAAAAAAAAGATGATCCCTAGTTAACCCTTTTGAGCCTTAAACCTTTTCTTTCAAGAACCAATGCTACAAGCCTATACCCGTTCTAAATGATTACCCTCTCTTGGCACCCAAATCTTCCCTTGAGTAATGGAAAATGTCTAAGTTTGGGGGGAGAAACAAGAAAGAAAATAAAGTGGTAGAAAGGTACAAAAGCAAAAGAAAAAGGGAAGGCAATGAAAAAGCAAGAAAAGAAAAAGACAAAAAGAAAGTTCAAAGTGAACAAGAATAAAAAGGGAGTCAAAGGAAACAAAAGTGAAGTGAAAAAGGTGTGGAAAAAGTAGAAAAGGAGAAATGTTTTGAATTGCATGAGAAAAAGTGCCAATGTGTCTCTCTAACCCCTTGTAACGAAGTGAAATACTCAAAAGAGTCAAGAGAGTTGTGCCATAATGAATCAAAAGAAGTGCTTAAGGGAAGACTGAACCCACTTG
>NW_017673725.1:59999-109721 GCF_001879085.1 Nicotiana attenuata
ACTTGTGACCTTCTTCTTGAGAGAGATGAGTGAAACTCCATCAACCTCGATTTGTGTGTTAATACTCTAAAAGGTGAGGTTCGCTTAGGGAGAGTTGAGGACGTGTGAGTTTGGGTTCCACAATGACCAAAGTAATTGAGACAAGCTCTTTGATGAAATGTGTCAACTCTTGATGCTCTTGCGTCACACTTGATCCATGGTATTTCAAAAGTTAAATGTGTTAATGATGCATTCGTATTGAGGGCAATTGTTAGTCCCAATTGATGCTTGTTGAGATTGCCTTAGGATGGCTGGAATTATGTGGATTTTCCTTTAAGGGGTGGGTCTTATTTTGTTTGCTTGAGGATAAGCAAAGGCTTAAGTTTGGGGGAGTTGATAAGTTAGGATTTTAACGTGTTTTATGCCCATACTTGCCTACGCTTTTGTCATAAAATTGCTACAAAATGGTCTCAAAACGCTCACAAGTTGCACTTGATTGCAGGTTTTGATCGACAAAGCGACGAAAGTCAAATATCGGCTCAGAAAGGAGTGAAACCTGCTCAAGTGTCAAAGACCAAGGAAGTTGAGGAAAAGAGGCCCTAGTGCGGACCGCGCAACTGTGAACGCGGCCGCACTAGGAGGTTCAGAGAATGGCAAAATCCAAGGGGAGGCTACGCGGCAGCGGTCATTTCTACGCGGTCCGCGGTCAGGCTCCGCGGCCGCGTTACACTTTTATGCGGTCCGCGGAGCAGAGATTCAGAGAGCCCAGTTTTGACCCTTTCCAAGCAATGCGGCCGCGCCAATTTCCACCGCGGCCGCGCTACATTTTTACGCGGTCCGCGGTCCTCAACTTCAAAGAAGCAGAAGCCAAGAGTTCAAGAGCCAGCGCGGCCGCGGTCATGTTTGCGTGGTCCGCGCTGACCCCGCAGGGGTATTTTTGTCCAATTTTTCCAGACCAATATAAATAGAACCTTTTTCTATTTTTAGGTTAAGTTTTGTTTTTCTGAAGCTGCTGAGCACGTGAGAACGCCTAGTTTAGCCATTTCTGGCATTCTTACTCTTCACTATTGTATTTTCTTCTTAGCAATCAATTAATATGTTTACTTCTTCATCTATTTCTTTAATTTTTGCATCTAGCATGAGTAGCTAAACTCACTAGCTAGGGTTGTGGCTCAACCCTAGTGTGGGTAATTGATGGGTGTTGCCATCTAAGGTTAGGTTGATATTGGGTGTTTGCTATTTGGGTTAATTTTAGGTTTTAATTAAGGATTGGTGGTTGCAAACATTGATTCTAGCTTGGTGGGTTTAACTCTTCTTGAGAAAGAGAGTCTATAACCCCAAAAATTGACCCAACAAGGAATTGGGATGGACCCATGAGAAACGGTAGTCCCAATTAACGGGTTAAACCTCGAGAGAGTAATCACCCTACTTGAACCCTAGTTGCTTGGCTAATTGGCCTACCCAATTGGTCTCGAGAGAGTCAATTGGGCAAAATCACTCCCTCTACCGAGAGGTGTGAGAGTGGGTACAATTGTGCAACGGTTATAGCATAAGCCCCAAACATGTCAATCTATCCTCAGTAGCATCTACCCGTTAATTAGCCACCTAGGCAATGCCACGACCCTAGTGCTTTTCTCTATATTAATTACAACTTAGCAATATTCCCATAGCATAATTTAGCTTCAATCATTAGTCTTATAATAGTAGATATAAAAATCAAAACCAAAGATGTTTGAAGTGATATTAGAAGCACAACCGCAATTCTAGACTAAACAGACAATACAACTCCATTACTAGCTCCCTGTGGAAATTCGATCCCGAACCACTGTTCGGGTAAAAGTTGTTGCAACCCGCTCTTCCTACCTTACTGTAGTGTTGAGTCGGCAGCGATCAACAGACTCCCGGCACCCGCACTCCAGAGCATCGGGCTCAGGATCGAGAGGTACAAGAAGTACCACTCTCCTACTTTCAGTGTCATGTCGTCAGAGGATGCCTAGGGTTTTCTTAAGGAGTGCCACCGTATCCTTCGTACTATGGGTGTAGCAGAGTCTAGTGGGCTTTCTATCACTATGTTCCAGCTCAGAGGAACAGCCTATCAGTGGTGGTGTGCTTATGAGTTGGGTAGTACGACTGAGGTAGCTTCGCTCACATGGACTCAGTTCTCGGATATTTTCTTGAGGGAGTATGTTCCCTAGAGTCTCAGGGATGCATGGCACGCAGAGTTTGAGTAGTTGTGCCAGGGTTCTATGATTGTGTCAGAGTATGTGGTTCGCTTCAGTGATTTGGCTAGGCATGCACTAGCCTTGGTTGCTACAGTTCGAGAGCGGGTCCGTCGATTTATCGAGGGGCTCAACCCCAGTATCAGATTTAGCATGGCCTGAGAGTTGGAGATGGACATCGCATACCAGCAGGTAGTGGGGATTGCTAAGAGATTTTAGGGTATGCTGATTCAGGAGAGGGAGGAGAGAGAGGCCAAGAGGTCTCGAGAGTCGGGAACTTATAGTGGTACTCGTCCCTAGATGCAGTTCATCATGGTAGGGGCTTTGTGATTCGCCCTGTTCATTCAGCACTTCCAGTCGCTAGTGATATTCCGACCACTCCTAGGCCCAAGGATCCTTATTATGCACCACCATTGTCTAGTGCACCTCCTGCATAGGGTGCTTTTAGCGGTCAGTCCAGCCGACCTAGCCCGAGCCAGCCACAGTAGCCACGCCCTCCAAGAGCTTGTTTTGAATGTGGTGACACTGGTCATATGGTGAGGGATTGACCCAGACTTAGGAGGGGTGTACCTCCATAGACTACCTAGGCACCGCATGCTCCACCGGGTCCCCAGGCTATGATTACAACACCAGCTACCACTCCACCTACTCAGCCAGCTCAAGGTGGAGGTCGGAGAGGTAGAGGTCGCCCTAGAAGGGGAGGCCAGGCCAGATATTATGCTCTTCCTGCTCTTACGGAGGCAGTTGCATCCGACTCTGTCATTTCAAGTATTGTCCCGGTCTGTCATAGAGATGGGTCGGTCTTATTTGATCCAGGCTCCACTTATTCCTATGTGTCATCTAATTTTCTCAATATTTGGGCGTATCTTGTGACTCTTTCAGTTCTCCTGTATATGTGTCTACACCTATGGGAGATTCTATTGTGTGTCGACTGTGTGTATCGGTCGTGTTTGGTTGTTCTTAGTGATTTTGAGACTAGAGCCGATTTATTATTGCTCAGTATGGTAGATTTTGATATTATTTTGGGCATGGACTGGTTGTCGCCCCATTATGCTATTCTTGATTGTCACGCCAAGATTGTGACACTGGCTATGCCAGGATTACCACAGTTAGAGTGGAGAGGTACCTTAAATTATACTCCTAGCAGAGTTATTTCATTTTTAAAGGCTCAACGAATGGTTGAGAAGGGTTGTGACGTGTATCTTGCTTATGTGAGAGATGTCAGTATTGATACCCTTACCGTTGAGTCAGTTCCGGTAGTGAGGGATTTTCCAGATGTATTTCCAGCTGATCTTCCGGGCTGCCACCCAATAGGGATATTGACTTTGGTATTGACTTGTTACTGGGCACTCAGCCTATCTCTATTCCTCCATATCGTATGGCTCCGCCTGAGTTGAAGGAGTTGAAGGAACAGTTATAGGAATTGCTTGAAAAGGGCTTCATTCGGCCCAGTGTGTCACCTTAGGGTGCTCCGGTCTTGTTTGTGAAGAAGAAGAAGGATGGTTCTATGCGTATGTGCATTGATTATCGCCAGTTGAACAAAGTTACAGTGAAGAACATGAATCCATTTCCTCGTATTGATGACCTATTTGATCAGCTACAGTGTGCCAGAGTGTTTTCCAAGATTGACTTGCGTTCAGGCTATCACTAGTTGAAGATTCGGGAGCCAAATATCTCGAAGACTGCTTTCAGGACTCGGTATGGTCACTACGAGTTCCTTGTGATGTCATTTGGGCTGACCAACGCCCCAACAGCATTCATGCATTCGGTGCACAGTGTATTCCGAGCCTATCTTGACTCATTCGTCATTGTATTTATTGACAACATTCTTGTGTACTCCCTGAGTCGGGAGGATCATGAGCAGCACCTGAGGACTGTGCTCCAGACCTTGAGAGAAAAGAAGTTATATACAAAATTCTCAAAGTGTGAGTTCTGGCTAGATTCTGTGGCACTTTTGGGTCACGTAGTGTCGAGTGAAGGGATCAAGGTGGACCCAAAGAAGGTTGAAGCGGTGCAGAATTGGCCTAGACCATCCTCAGCCACGGAGATCCGGAGTTTCCTTGGTTTGGCAGGGTACTACCGTCGATTTGTAGAGGGTTTCTCATCTATTGCAACACCTATGACCATGCTGACCTAGAAGGGTGCTCCGTTCAGGTGGACAGAGGAGTGTGAGGAGAGCTTTCAAAAGCTCAAGACTGCTTTGACTACATCTCAAGTATTGGTATTGCATACAGGTTTGGGGTGTTATACTGTATATTCTGATGCGTCGCATATTGGTCTCAACACGGTGTTGATGCAAGACGGTAGGGTGATTGCCTACGTGTCTAGACAGTTGAAGGTACATGAGAAGAACTATCCTGTCCACGACCTTGAGTTAGCAGCTATTGTTCATGCCTTGAAGATTTGGCGGCACTATTTGTACGGTGTCCCTTGTGAGATCTACACCGGTCACCGGAGTCTGCAACATCCGTTCAAATAGAAGGATCATAACTTACGTCAGTGGAGGTGGTTAGAGCTGCTTAAGGATTATGATATCACTATTCTATATCATCCCGGGAAGGCCAATGTGGTGGTCGATGCCTTGAGTCGCAGAGCGGGGAGTTTGGGCAGCTTAGCATATCTACTAGCAGCAGAGAGGCCATTTGTATTGGATGTTCAGGCCTTGGTAACCAGTTTGTTAGATTGGATATTTCTGAAACGAGTCGAGTTTTGGCTTGTGTGATTTCTCAGTCTTCTCTTTATGATCGTATTAGGGAGCGTCAGTATGATGACCCTCGTCTGCTTGTCCTTAAGGACACGATTCAGCACAGTGCTGCTAAGGAGGTCACTATTGGAGATGGTTGTGCATTGAGGATGCAGGGCATGCTATGTGTGCCCAATGTAGATGGTTTGCGTGAATTGATTCTCCAGGAGGCTCACAGTTCGCGGTACTCCATTCATCCAGGTGATACAAAGATGTATCAAGACTTGAGGCAGCATTATTGGTGGAGGAGAATGAAGAAGGACATAGTAGAGTATGTAGCTCGGTGCCCAAATTACCAGCAAGTGAAGTATGAGCATTAGCGGCCAGGTGGATTGCTTCAGAAGCTAGAGATTCCGGAGTGGAAATGGGAGGGGATAACTATGAATTTTGTTGTTGGGCTTCCGCGGACTCAGAGGAAGTTTGATGCAGTTTGGGTGATTGTGGATAGGTTGACCAAGTCAGCTCATTTCATTCCAGTTATGACCACTTATTCTTCCGAGCAGCTGGCTCGAGTTTATATCCGCGAGATTGTCAGGCTTCATGGCGTGCCACTATCTATCATCTGTGACCGGAGTACGTAGTTCACATCGCGGTTCTGGAGGGCCGTGCAGCATGAGTTATGTACTCGGGTTGAGTTGAGCACAACATTTCACCCTCAGACAGACGGACAATCTGAGTGCACTATTAAGATATCGGAGTATATGCTCCGTGCATGTGTGATGGAGTTTGGGGGTTCTTGGAATCAGTTCTTGCCACTTGCAGAGTTTGCCTACAACAACAGTTATCAGTCGAGCCTTCACATGGCCCCGTATGAGGCTTTGTATAGTAGGCGGTGTCGGTCTCCAGTGGGTTGGTTCGAGCCGGGCGAGGCTAGACTCTTGGGTACAGACTTAGTTCAGGATGCTTTGGAGAAGGTTAAGGTGATTCAGGATCGACTTCTTATAGCCTAGTCCAGACAGAAGAGTTATGCGGATCAGAAGGTTCGCGATGTTGCATTCATGGTTGGGGAGCGCGTCTTGCTCCGGGTTTCGCCCATAAAGGGTGTCATGAGGTTCGGGAAGAAGGGCAAGCTGAGCCTGAGGTTTATTGGCCCGTTTGAGGTATTGCGACGAGTTGAGGAGGTTGCTATGAGCTTGCCTTGCCTCCTAGTCTAGTAGGATTTCATCCAGTATTCCATGTTTCTATGCTCCGGAAGTATCACGGCAATCCGTCTCATGTGTTGGATTTTAGCTCAGTCCAGTTGGACAAGGATTTATCTTATGTTGAGGAGCTGGTAGCCATTTTGGACAGGCAGGATCGAAAGTTGAGGTCGAAGAACATTGCTTCAATAAAGGTTCAGTGGAGGGGTCAGCCAGTCGAGGAGGCAACTTGGGAGACCGAGCATGATATGCGCAGCCACTACCCTCATCTTTTCACCACATCAGGTATGTCTCTATGCTCGTTCGAGGACGAACGATTGTTTTAAGAGGGGGAGGATGTAATGACACATCCGGTCATTTTGAGAGTATTAGCCCTGATCCCCTATCTACTGTTTCCTCTATTTCGTTTTATGCTTATGTGACTTGCCGGGAGGATTTGTTTTTTGTTTCAGAGTGAAATAGGACACTTAACCCCTAAAATGGAAGCTTAATTTCCAGGAATTTGACCGTAGTTAGAATTGTGTGAATACAACTCAAGAATGGAGTTTCGTCGATTCCATAAGCTCCGTAGGGTGATTTTGGACTTAGGAGCGTGTCCGGATTGTGATTTGGAGGTCCGTAGTTGAATTAGGCTTGAAATGGCGAAAGTTAGATTTTTGGGAAGTATGACCGGGGTTGGAATAGTTCTGTGGTGTCATTTATGACTAGTGTGTATAATTTGAGGTCAATTGGACGTGTTTTGATAGGTTTCGGCATCATTTGTAGAAGTTTGAAGTTTTAAAGTTCTTTAAGCTTGAATTGGGGTACGATTCGAATTTTTAGCGCTGTTTGACGTGATTGGAGGGTTCGACTAAGTTCGTATGATATTTTAGGACCTGTTGATAGGTTTGGTTGAGGTCTGGGGGCCTCGGGTGGATTTTAGATGGTTAACGGATTGGAAATAGGACTTAGAAGGTTGCTGAAGTTTTGTGGTATCTATGATCTAGTTTCCTTATATGCGATCGTGTGGGATGGTCCGCGATTGCGTAGGCTAAGCTGGGCAGTGGAAGGATTTGTTCTTCGCGTTCGCGGAAAGGATTATGCAAACGCGTAGTTGTATGAAGTGGTACTTCGCGAACGCGTGGCCAAGGTCACGTTCGCGTAGTGTATATGAGGCAGAAGTTGGGCCACATGCTTTGTTCATCGCGAACGCATGGGGTCGTTCACGATCGCGTAAGTCTGAGGGCCAGTGCATCGCGTTCGCGTGGAGTTTTTCGTGTTGCGTAAGGTTAATTTCTGGGGCAGCTGAGTTGTACTTCGTGATCGCGAGGCTATTTCTGCGATCGCGATTAAGGAGCACCTGGACAGATTTAAACATTTCAAAATCGAGGGTTTGCCATTTTCTTCATAACTTGAGATAGAGAGCTCGGATTGAGGCGAGATTTTGAGGAATTTTCAGAGAAAACATTTGGGTAAGAATTCTACACTCATATTTGATTAATATCCACTAATCTATCGTTAAGTTTATCGTTTAATTACGTTTTTGGGTTGAAAATGTTGGGGGGAAAGTTGTAAAGTTCTTAGACCAAGTCTTGGGATTTTGATTGAGGTTTTGGTGTCAGATTTGAGTAATTTTGATGTGGATGAACTCGTGGTTGAATGGGTGTTTGTATTTTGTGACTTTTACCCAATTCCGAGACGCGGGCCCTGGTCTACTTTTTGGGGCGATTTCTAATTTCTTGCTAAGTCTTGATTTCATTAATTAAATAAGTTTCTTATAGTTATATTTATGGTATGTAATTGCTTTTAGCTAGATTTGGACCATTTGGAGTCGGAAAGTTGAGGAAAGGGCATTCTTATTGGCTGATTGAGCTTGGTTCGAGGTAAGTGACTTGTCTAACCTTGTGTGGGGGAAATTCTCTTAGGATTTGGTACTGTTTTTATAATTTGTGATATGTGAGGACCGTGTACACGAGGTGACGAGTGCGTACATAGGCTAAATGTTGAAAAATGCGGTTCTTGCTGAGTAGTCTTCTTTAATTACTTAAATAAGTTATCCTAGCCTGTGTAGTCATCATGTTAGCCTAATATCGCATGCCTACTTGCTTACTTGCAATTTGTGCAACATGCTTAATTGGATTACATGTTTTTCCTTGATTTGTATTCAGTCTTTAACTGCAGGAATTCTTGTTGTAAATTCATTGCTCCTTAATTTTTGAGTTGTGTATTTACTTTTGGGACTACGAGGCGGTACCTCGGGAGATCCCCTATTGCATATTTACTTTTGGGACTACGAGGCGGTACCTCGAGAGATCCCCTATTGCATATTTACTTTTGGGACTACGAGGCGCTACCTCGGGAGATTCCCTGTGGAGTATTTACTTTTGGGACTATGAGGCGGTACCTCGGGAGCCCCCCCTGTTGATATCTCTATGTGTTGTATTGTTACCTCTCCTTAACTTCTCATTTTTTTAAATTATCCGTCTTTTCATTATATTGCTATATCTTCTGCCTTAATTATTGTATTCCAGTAGGGCCCTGACCTGACCTCGTCACTACTCTACCGAGGTTAGGCTTGGCACTTACTGGGTACTATTGTGGTGTACTCATACTACTCTTCTGCACATTTTTGGTGTGCAAACCCTGGTACCTCCTACCAGCCCCGCTATCGGTAGAGAGTACGTGTTGCTGCTACAGAGACTTCAAGGTATATCTGCTAGAGTACGCAGACCTCGGAGTCCCCATCTATCCTTTTATGTCGTTCTTCTTTATTTTCCCTAGATGCTGATGTATAGAGACAGTTAGGACAATTCCTTAAAGCTTGTGACTTGTGACTACCGGGTCTGTGGGAGTTGTTTATACTTGGAGTTGTTAGTTTTATTGTACATGCCGAGCGACATTTTTTCCAGCTTTATCTATATATATACCTGTTGATGTTGAGGTTTAGTCCTTAATTTCTGTTGTCATTTCAGTTATTCTGCAACTGTTAGGCTTACCTAGTCTTAGAGACTAGGTGCCGTCACGACATCTTACGGAGGGAGATTTGAGTCGTGACAAAAATACTTGAAGCCATTGTAACTAGGAGTGTTGTAGAGTCCCATGTATCAATGTGAATTAGATCAAAAATCTGTTTTGTAGAAATTAAACTTGAGGGAAAAGGCAATTTTTGTTGCCTGGCAAGAGGACAAATATCACAAAGGGCAGAGAATTCAGAGACATTGATTGGAATAGATGAAATATTTTTCATATTAGATAAGGGCAAATGGCCTAAATGACAATGCCATAGCCTTTCTTTTACATCAGACTTAACAGAACAAGAAGAAAAAACTAGAACAACTTGACTTTTACGCAAGTTTTTGCTAGAAACAGGAATACAACTAGAACTAGGTAATTTCTGAAAATTGATAGGTAGATGTCTTGACTGCCAAATATATAGAACTCTATTTTCCTCACCAAGAACCAGAGGCCTTTTCAAAGAAGGGCTCTACAAGATACAATCAGTAGAAGAGAAACAACATAATTAACTGAATTGTTTGTATAATTTGTGAACTAATAAGAGATTGAATCTGAATCTGGGGACAAAAATAACATTATGCAAAATCAGGTTAGAAAATAAAGCAACTGACCCCGAATGAGTTCCCTTAACTCTATAGGAATTAGGAAGATTGACAGTCAAAGGAAAGGGCAATGACTTTAAGTTTATTAGCACATTCTTATTAAAAGTCATATGCTCAGAAGCACCACTATCTAAAATTCAATAATCATTGTTAATATGCGTGAAACAAGATGTGCAATTATAACAAGAGGTCATACCAGCACTGTTGATACCTAATTTTTCCCTCATATATTTTTAAATATGCATATATATCTTCAAAATAGTGCACATGCATTTACAAACATGCACAAGTATTCCTATAATTTTTCTATAATTTTTAAGGCTTTAAATCAATTTATTTCTGTATTTTTGTTATACAAATATTCAATAATTATCCCTCATATTATTTTTATGATGATTTAATCATCAAAGTTCATCATTTAGGCCCATATAGTGCTTAAATATTTTAATTGCATTTTTTATAATTATATTATTGTATTTTTAAGGCTAGAATTGCACATTTTTGCAACAATAGCCCATATATATGCTTAATTATATTATCTATACAGAAAATGACTTTTTATATTTTTATTATGTTAAGTAATTATTTTAAATCATTTTCATGCACAAATGACATTTTTATCATTTATTACTTATTTTTATAAATTATTTTAGTAATTTTAATGGGTATTTAAAACATATCCCCTTTCCTAATTAAAATTCGGACCTAGACCAACCCCAATTACCCCTGGCCCAAACCCATTAGCCCAGTCCGTTACCCACTTAATTAACCCGACCCAGAATCCCGACCAATCATGGCCGTTGATATCTGAGATCAACGACCCATACTATTCCTACCCTTTTAATTACACCCAAACCCCTAACCCTAATCCATTTCACCCACCCCGCCGCCTTCAAACTCTCTCGTCTCTCACCTCTTCTCCTCTCTAAACCCTAGCGCCATAACCCTAATTCCCCCTTCGATTCCAACCAGATACGGAATCAGCCATGGATTCCCTTACCTTATTGGTCTCTCCTTACCACTGGCTACTCGTCTATGACCCAATTTAGTTGCTTGCCTAACATGGCAAGCAAATCTTGCCAAAATCGAACTAAATCGGTTCAACTCTCTGATTTTTGTGGCTATTCCGTCTATATTCACCTTTGAGTCTTTGTGAGTAACGAACATGTTCGTATCTTCTTTGATTCTTACTTACCCCAAATTAGGGTTTCAGATCCACTCTAATTTGAACCAAATCTGGTTCAAGCTCTGTCTTTTAAACATTTTCTTCGTCTATATTTGCTCTATTATTTGTGGATCTGTTGATTTTTTATCGATTCTGTGATTTGCTTGAATCTAGGGTTTCAAACCTTTTCTTTTACTTGAATTAAAACTTATTCGACTATGAGTTTCCTTTAATAAACTCCTGTATATGTTTATTTGGTACAAATCTGTGTTATTCTCTTTTACTCTGGCTGATTTGAGTGTTTTACCCAAAACTAGGGTTTCAGATCTTTCTAGATGTAATTTGGTTTTCAATTTCTTAATTACTTTTCTTTAATACTGCCGTTTATGTGTCTCTATACATTTTATTACAACTCTTTGTTACTGCTGCTTCTTACTTGCCCTGAATTTGGGGTTTTGATTCTTCAGAATCAAACCAAGTCTGTTCGATTCTGGTTTTCCTTTTGAATTCTCTTGTCTCCATTCTGCACCTTATTTTACTGCTGATTTTTGGTTTACTGAAAATTAAGGTTGAAATCTTTTACTGATTTTCCGATACTTTTTTCCTTCCTCATATGTGACTAATACTTTCCTTATTTACCATGAGACTGCTTGTAAATTGATATTTTCCTTATTTCTATTACTCGCTTGTTTACATCCTGTTATGCCTTGTTAATTTACTGAACCTTGCATTATTTATTCTGTGATTGGTTTCTTTCTTTATTCACATATGTTTGATTTTTTTCCCTTATTTGTACACTTAACTGAACACTATTTAAACCCTTCTCCCCTTTCCCCTTGGGACAACTCTCGAACTCTCCTATTCTTACTACTAAAACTTAAGCTCTCTCTCTCTTGCTCCTGTTCTGATTTCTGCACTAAGTGGCTATTATTTGGCCGGCTAAAAGACAAGGCTAAATTACTCTGGAACTTAACTGTTACTGCATCTTTACTTTCTTTCTTCTCAACTGGCATGCCCTAACCTTTACAATTTCCTCCTCTATGCTTTGTTTGATTAACCTGTTTCAATTCCTAGCATGATTCTGTCCTTTATCTGGTGATTTGATAATACTGTTAACTTAAGACTAAGGCATTTAGAATAACATGAATCCTCTCATAAGTTAGTTAAAGGCTTGATTTGTTTGTCAGCTTTATACTTGTTCTGAACTATGAGCATGTAATCAAGTATGTTTGTGCTTAATCCATATGTCATGTCTGTTCAATTCAAATGCTTCTGCCTAATTGCTTCTGTGACTAAGCCATGACTGTTTAAAATACTAGCATAAGCACTTATCTTAATCAGACTTCACCATGTTTGATCTGTATGCTAAACCTGAACCTTGTTTGTTTCTTGGAGCAGCTCTCCTGCAACTCTGTATTCTGAACTTTCTCTCTTCTGAAAATTGAATTATTTCAAAACTTGCCTCTTACCCTTTATGCACTGATTTTCCAAACTCCTACTCTTAGTCATTTAGGTTCTCACCACCCCTAGTGTGAGCACTGCCTAGGGTCCTTGAGACTCCTTTGAACTCTGACACATTGGGGCTGGTTTTCCAATTTTTTATGAACTCTGTGCTAAATGTGTGGTTCTGGTGTGAGCATTGACCGGGTTCCCTGAGGCTCTTTGGGAACTTGGACACACTGGAAGCCTGGTATTAATGTGTTGTGAATGGATCACTGCGATGCTTCAGAGCTGTTGTGCTTGAAGACCTGGTTCCCAGGTTTACATTGGGCCTATGAAGGCTCCCTATAGTGTAATCGTTACTATTATGTAATTCATTCATTCTGGGCTGTAATAATATCTGTAATAACAGATTTGGGGTTAATTAGTAAAGGCTGGGGGTTCTATTCATATATCTTTTGTTAAAATTGGGTAGAAATCCTGCCTATAGGACTTAACTATGCTGATTGAATTGCGTGGATACTGTACTGTGTCTAGAGATCCTGCCTATAGGATTTTTCATGATCATTTGCATGCTAGAAACCCTGCTTATAGGACTTCACATTTGATTCTGCATTAGAAATCATGTTCATAGGATCTACACATATTTTCAAATCAATGTGCATTAGTGACCATGCCTATAGGACCTTGTTTGTTTGAGTCAATTATACTTCCTGGCAATCTGTTAATTTCTGTCTAAATTCGATTAATAGATATCATGCCTATAGGAATAAAAATCGGTTTCAAACCTAGAAATCATGCTTATAGGATTTAAAACTAATAGATATCATGCCTATAGGGTGAAATCAGTTCTGAAACTTAGAAATCCTGCCTATAGGGGTTTAAATCAATTCAGCAATTAGAAAGCACACCTATAGGATCTAAAAGGAATAAAACTATCTTTATGAGTTAAAATCAGTACTACACTTAGAAATCATGCCTATAGGTCTGTCATTGAAGAACTCGTAGAAATCATGCCAATAGGATCCTATTAGTCTATTATGAATTCAAGCGCTCTTGTAAATCACTTAGGCAACGTATCCACAGGACTCACTAATGATTCTGGGTTTAAAACTGTGACATACTACTGCCTGAAAGCCCAGATCCATGCTGGATAAAATCAGTAGGCAAACAAATAGGTCTTGATGCTAGCCTTAATAAAACTGCCTTTATACCCTGTTTTCTCGCATATATATCCTGCCTATAGGATTTCTAAATTAATAAGTTTGCTGGTTCAATTGCGTGCTTTGTTGTTTATGTGTGGAGGTTAATATGAGCCTATACTTGCTCTTTATCTGAAAGTCCTATTTGCTTTTTGTGTGTCGCCTAGATTTCACATTTTTAAGTAACATAGGTTGGTCTAGAACCATGCCAAATAGAGGCCCTAATACCTCTAGGACCATAGGTAAGGGACGGGTAGTGCACGCGTAGGGTACGGTTTAAAATCAATTAGTGTGCTTAAGTAATAACTTAAAGATAGTAATTGGGTAGTAAAGGAGATGATAGCCCGTGCGCTAATGCTATGAGTAAAACCCCGACCTGAGGGAGTTGCAAAGCATTGCACGGAATGATCCTATAGGCTAAAAAACTTAGGACCACCCCCTATACTCCTGTTTGAAATAAACTGAATATTGTATTTGTCCAAATTGTTTTCTTCCCCTTTAAGACTAATTTGCTTAATTTAAGTTCGGCCGAGACCCACCGTTGTGGACCTCGAGGGGTGCCTAACACCTTCCCTTCAAGGTAATTTCGAGCCCTTACCCAATCTCTGGTGATGTAAACCGGTTATTTGAGTTAATTGCTCTAGGTGACCTAACGCACCTTAAATCCGTTAGGTGGCGACTCTTTCAAATCCAATTCCCTACCCTCACGAAAAGGAGTTGTCCCAGAAATGTCGAAACTTGATTTCGCGAGAAAAAGGGGGCGCGACAAGCACAATTGACATTGATAGCATCTGAAGTAGAAGGACATTGTTGATCAAATTTCACTTGCTGCAAGAGATGGACAATCTGAGTCAAATGATCCTGAGTAAGTGATCTTCCTACCATGTTTTGTTCATTATTATGAACAAGCTTGCCTTCAAATTTTTCATTAGCATATGCAGCATTTCACTGAACTGTTGCCTGATATTTTCTGACTTTGTGAACTTAAAATTTGCAGGGAAACCATGGATCCTATAGCATTTATCAACACTATGACCCGGCTTCTTATAGTAAGCACGGGTAGATGTGTTCCTTTTGTTGTCAATGTTAAATTTTTGTCCCTTGAACTCTCAAGAATTGAACTTCTTTGTCCCAAAATTATGTCCAATAGCAATAAATAAAGCAGACTCTCCCGGATATGAAGGATTATGATGAATTTCACGCTGCTTTTCATCTTGTATGACAAGAGAATAAGCCTGTCCAGTGGAAGGCAAAGGTGAAGATAGCAAAATGTTGTTCCTCACTCCTATGTAAGATTCATTCAATCCCATTAAAAATGTTAGGAGTCTTTCATCTGCTTGTGCCTGATGATTTTTCACTTTGGCTCCACAGACACATTCACAAACACAGTTAGAAAAAAGTATTAAGAGTAACAAGCTCATCCCACAAACACTTTATCTTAGTGAAATAGCTTACAACATTACAATTATCTTGAGTTAGTCCACTTAACGTTTTTTGTAAATGAAACAACTTGGCTCCATTGACCATACATGTCTTGTAAATCATTCCACAGGTCTTTAGCACTTTGAGAATAAAGAACACTTTTAGCAATGTCCTTGGAAAGAGAGTTCAAGAGCCAAGATAGAACCATGTCATTACATCGACTCCAAGACCTAATGAGAGTAGAGTCGAATTCTAGAATAGGGAGAGTGCCATCAATGAAACCAGGCTTGTTCTTGGCTGATAAACCTATGAAAACATCACGCCTCCAACCTCCAAAGCCTTTACCATTAAAAACAGAAGTAACCAGGTTCATACCTGGTGAGTCTGATGGGTGAAGAAAGTAAGGTTAAGAAGAATCAATCACAATGGTTGGAAGAGTTTGAGTTGCACCACTGGATTGAGAATCATCTACAATATTAGAGCTAGGATGTTATGATCCCAATTTTTCTCCATAGGATGTCGTGATGGCACCTAATCTCTAAGACTAGGTAAGCCTAACATACATGCAGAATATAACTGAGATAATGATAAAACTCTCAAATAACTCAGCAACTATTATAAAAGAACTACGCAACTCAACAGAAACAAACTCCCCAAACTCCGGTGATATTAAGTCACAAGCTCTACAAGAAATTACTGAACATCCTTAGACAACAGTGTCTATAAAAAAAAGGAAAAATGAAATAGAACTAAATAGAGGGTGACTCCGAGGCCTGCAGATGCCGGCAGGTATACCTTGAAGTCTCCAAATACGAACTCAACTCACTAGTACCTGGGCTGGTAAGAGGTACCTGGATCTGCATAAAAAGATGTGCAAAATCGTAGCATGAGTACACCACAAAGGTACTCAATAAGTGCCAAGCCTAACCTCGATAGAGTAGTGACGAGATCATGTCAAGGCCCTACTAGAATAAATAAGAAAACTAAATAAGTATATATGTCAGTGTGAATGATAAACAATGGAAATTAAATAATGAAGAAATATACCAAGAATAGCTACACTAAACTAAGGCAAATAAGGCATCACAAAAGAAAACAAGGGATAATATTCAAGAAAACGAAGCAACCAAAACACAAGTGATGTAATAGAAAACTATCAACAAGAATCACTACAGAGGTACCGCCTCGTAGTCTCATATCACAAAACAATTCACAAGCTTTCCTTATATCACCACGGGAGCCTTACATTTAGTTTTAAAATTATTTTTCCCGAAATAGCTTCCCGCGTTTTAGCCAACCTTATTATACCGCGTGGCTTCAAATAGTTCCCTTACTAGCAATACGTGTATCAAGCCACCTTATATCACCGCATGCGTTTCAACCCCAATCCTTATACCACCGCATGCGTATCAATATCACAACGTATCACAAATCGTACCTCAAGTGCCCAATATCACAACTTGCCAAAGAAGTCAACAACAATAGTGTTTCCATAATAAATAACCCAAGGCTCAACCACAATATGCACAAGAGTCTCAACGATAGCAACCGAAAGTGAATAACTCAACAAGAATGGTATTTCACAACTTTACAACTTTGCTTCAATATGAATCACAGCCTTTATAACTCAATACTAATTTCAACAATAAAATATTCCAAGAAATAACAACTTCAAGTAAGGAACTCAACGGTAAATGATGAATAAGGAAAAGAGAAAACAATAACTTCAACTAAACATGTAAAGACAATTAACAAGTAAGAGATAAGGCAAGTAGAGCATGTGAAAATAGACTAATGATGGTGAATATAACATATTATGGTAACTCCATTAGAGGCATGAAAGGAATCTACATAGCTAAAACCGGTCAATTACCACATTTAGCCCGTGCACACATTTGTCACCTTGCGTACACGACTTCCACATATAACAATTAACACAAAACAACACAAATCCTAAGGTTTAATTCCCTCACATAAAGTTAGGCAAGACACTTACCTCAAAACACGCTAACTCAATCCACTAGTAAGCCTTTCCCTCGATTATCCAACTCCGAACGGCTCGAATCTAGCCAAAACAACTTCATACCATAAATATAAGCTATAGGAAGCTATTCCGGACAATAAAGTTGCAATCTTTAAAGAGAAATAAAAAGTCAACTCAAAAGGTCAACCCCGAGACCGCATCTTGGAACCCGACCAAAATTAAAAAATTCGAACACCCATTCGATAACGAGTCCAACTATACAAGAATTACTGAAATCCGACTTCAAATGGCCTTCCAAATCCCAGAAATTTAGTCTAAGAAGTTTTCATATTTTTTCCCCAAATTTCCAACTCAAATCACTAATTAAATGACGAAAATAATAATGGATTCATGTAATATATCCAAATCCATGTTAGAATCACTTACCCCGATGATTTCATAGAAATCCCTCGAAAAATCGCCACAAATCGAGCTCTCTAGGTTAAAAAAATGAAAATGAAAAAAAACCCTCGAAGACCCCTTATTCTGCCTAGCGATTTTGCATCTGCGAGCATAGGGTAGCACCTGTGATGCTGAACCAGCAAAAAATCCATCGCATGTACGGTTCCCACCAGGATCAGAGAATTTCGCTTCTGCGGACCAAATCGTGCACCTGCGCGTCCGCTCCTGCGGAACCTGGGCCCTCCGCTTCTGCTACCCCAGGTCTGGCTAGCCTTTTTCACTTCTACGCTTCCTCACTTGCACCAGCGAGTCCGCACCTGTGGCCATTCCCACGCAGGTGCGATGGCACCAGAATGGCTAGACTTCAGCAAAAATGATACAGTCCAAATTGGTTCCGGATTCAATCCGAATCACACCAGGGGCCCTGGGACCCCATCCGAATATGCCAACAAGTTCCAAAATACATAACGGACCTTGTGAGCACGTGATTTTTGCCCGACCAAAAATACTCCTACAAAGTCACAAAATAGATTTTTCTAATTTATGTTAATTTTTATGGAATTTTTAGGAATATCTATTAAATTATTTATATTTAGTTGAATTTTAATATTTTAAAATCATGGGAAATACCTTAAAAATGTTCAAATTTCATGCATTGCATTTTTAGGTTGATATTTGCATTTTTAGGTTTAAGTTGTTAATTAATTGCATTAATAGACAAAAGATAAAAAATATTGGCCATTTTTATATTTTTTGCTTTTAATCTCAAAATAGCAATTTTCTTGCATTAGTTTTAAGTTAATTATTTATGTGTAGGTTAAAAAAACTAATTTTACAAATTAGATTTTAGTCTAGGATTTTTAATTAAATTTAGTAGGTTAAAAATCAAGAAAAGATAAAAAAATAAATAAATAAAGGGGAAGCTTTGATTAAATCCCGAAATTGGGCCAGGACCAAAATCTCTGAGCCCAATTTGATCCCCAAAGACAACCAGCCCAATCCCCATACCCGGTCCATCCCCCCTGTTACCCAAACGACNCAAACCCTTCAGACCCCCCCCTCCATTTCCCTCGTCTCTCACTAACCTTAACAATAGCCGCCTTAAAATCCTTCACCACCCGCCGCCGCCCACCGGAAATCGCCCAACGGCGGCGGCCCGTCACCAAATAACCCCAAATTAACACCATGCAATCACCATCTCCCCCTCTTTCTATATCTCGTGTCCATTCCCGTCAAATGAACCCAGAAATCCCTGAATTTTAGATCTAAAAGTCGAAACCCTAGTTTTTGTTCTGTTTCTAGTTTCCCGTTCAAGTTCGGTCCATTTGAACCCAAGACCTACATCAATCGATTGCTCTTGATGAGAGAAATCGATTGATGTTAGTCTCAGTTTATTTTACACCATTGGGATTTGTCCGAGTTTGCGATTGTCTAGTTCAAATCAAGCTTTGGGTAATTTCTTTTTCCGTTTTTCTTTTTGTTTTTCTCTTTTCTTCCTTCATAATCATTTTTTTTTCTGCTTAGCTTGCATGGTTTAGGTTAATTACAATGTGTTTTTTTTTGTTGATATTTATTTGTTTGTTTTGTTTATGCTTATTTGAATCATCTGAACATGTCTGTTTAATGAGTTTTAACAGTTTTTCTTTTATGAGAGTCGTTGATGGTAATAGGTTCTCGATGATTTCATTTTAAATCCGGTTCATGCTAAGTTTAGTTAGGCTTAGGATTAGTCTAAGTTTTTAAATGCTTCGTACCCTAGGTTTAACTGCACACTGTCTTGTTTCTTCTTTATATTTGATTTGATTCTGATATTTTTTGCCTTGTTTCTGTTTGTCCTAATTTGTAAACCATTAGAAACTTGTAGGAGTTAATTGAATTAAAGAAAATCTAGGGGGTTCTTAGGAGTTTTTAGAAAAGAAATATCTGGAAAGGGGAAGCTTCTAGAAGGGACAGCTGTCTAGAAGTTGTTAAAAAGATGCTGAAAACTGGACAGTTGTCCATTATTTCTGTTAAAAAAATGCTAATTCCCTAAATTCAAGGGGGCTGATAGATTCTCTGATTTTTCATTATTCCTCAGAAGGGCATACACCTGACACTCTATAAAAGGAGTAACATTCCCTCATTAGAATCATCTGCATTCTCACTAAAAGAACCGAAACAAAAAAAAAATGATTTCCAGCCTCTATCCTTACCATTTTACTACTGATTTTACTTCAAAAATGCAGGGGTTTCTGATTTGAGTAGGTAGTTGCTGTGCTCTTTTGATTCTCTGCTATTGCTTAGTTGATGCTGCTTCTTCTTCATTAGCCAGAGCTTTATCTTCTTCTATTTTTGCTGCTTCGAGGTACTGATCTCAATCCTTGTTGATGTACCATCTATTTAAGTGTCATAATGTCAAAAAGCTGCAATCATGGTTTACTTGTATGTGAAAAATGAGTTTCATTTCATGTTAGTCGCTGATTGTTTTGCTGTAGATCTAATTAATATATAGTTGTATGATTCCGAGTTCAAATGATCTAGTATAAGTGTAGTGAAACAAACTTGGTTGGTACATTAATACTTGTAGCTTTCTTTTAAAAGATGGATATGTGAAGTGTTGACTTCAGGGATCTAATCGGAAACAAGTGTTGTTTGAAGTTGTTTTTTTGGTTAAATCTTGTAGTGTCAGCATTAGTTCTAAACATAAAGCTGTTGTAACTTCTTTTCTTTTTTTTTCCTGCGTGTGTGATGAATAACATGGTGTCTATTTGAGGTCATTGAGGGCTGTTGTTGCTAATCATGGGCTATAATTTGTGGATCTGGCCACTAGTTGGCCAAATCAGCAAGTTCTAAGCCAAAAGTTGGGATTCTGCTGTTAGTGTTGTGCTGAGAATTGATGGCTCCATGTGGTGGATTAAAGCTTATGTGGATAGATCATATCCAAATTGGCAAATGTTCACTAGGCTAGCAATTTCATGGAAGAGTTGTAATAGAAGTAATTGGTGTTTTCTCTTCGAAGTTTGCATTCTTGTATAATAATTCGGTTGTGATTCCCAAATGTTAAATATGCATGTCTTCCTGTTAAGGTAGTTTGTAATTGTTTTCATTTGGTATCAATTGGCTTTAAGTATATGGATATATCTTGGATCCAAATTTAAGTGTTACTGGTTGTTTTAGACTTAATGAAGATAGCTGGTGGATCTACTCACATGGTTGTTCACTTATATTCTAGAAATACAGCCTGTAGTTCTAACTTTAATTGCTATTGATTTCAAAGCTGAAATTAGTTGAAACTTCCTCCCCTAGGCGTAGTATATCACGATTCAAGGATGTATTGTTTAATTAATTTAGTTCAAGCTAGCCACTGTTTCAAACGGCGTGCTAATGCAACGAATTAAGTCTATAATATAGTTATTCATCATGTTGATATTCAGAACATAGCATAATGTTTGTTGGTTGTATATTTGAGGAAACGTGAATGTCAACTGAGGCCTCAGTACATTAAGGGCCTTCATCTCAAAATAGTTGTGCCTGGTATTTAGCCCAAGTGAGACAGCCTGACCAAAATAAAACTTGATGTGTCTCTGGTTCCTTGTTTCGCTTCTAGGCTCAGTTTCAAGCCCAATCAAGCATTAATAACACCATTCTTAAAGGCGTGGTCAAAATAACGCATTGGGCTTGCGGCTGGCCCATCTTTTCATAATAGCTAAAATCATACATATCTTTCCCCAATGTTATATCCATAATTCGTGGCCTCGCAATAATCTCAAATTAGTTTTAAGAATAACCATGAATATTCGTAGTTTGCTTTAGGCGCATTTATAATAAAATCATCATAACTACAGGTACGGTTCCCGTGACGTAGTTGTGATACGTAATTCCCAAAATTCAGGTGCACATTTCATGTGACTCGACTACACCTTCAAATCAATTAATAATAAAATATACATGTTGTAGATTGTGGGTACGGTTCCCGTGACACGATTCGCAACATGTACAAAAACAAACAAGTGTACGACAATCGTAACTTGTTCCAGAAATAACTCTATAAATAATTAAAAGCGGTTAAAAAGCTAAAAATACACAATAGGTATAAAACATGTCATTAATCAGATAATTAGGCCAATTAATAATAGTTGAGCGACCGTGCTAAAACCACGGAACCCGGGAATGCCTAACACCTTCTTTCGGGTTAACAGAATTCCTTACTCGGATTTCTGTGTTTCGCGGACTGTATAACACAGTCAAAACTTCCTCGATTCGGGATTTTAAACCGGTGACTTGGGACACCATAAATTATCCCAAGTGGCGACTCTTAATTTGAATAATAATAATCCCGTTTCGATTATTATCACTTTAATTGGAGAAACTCCCCTTTCCCTTCGGGAAAAAGGAGGTGTGATAGCTCTGGCGACTCTGCTAGGGAAAGAACCCAGAATCTCTCGTTCAAGGTACAGAATTCGAGCTTAGAAAAATTGTTATAGTTGGCTTTGATTATTATCTGATTTTTGAGCCTAATGTGCTAAATACCGCTTTTTACCACTTTGATATTGTTTGAACTGTATATAAATTGTTACAAAACCGTTCTTCTCTCTGAGTCTTCTAAATCTTCTGGGAAGTGCACGCTGGCTGACTTCTTTTCTGTTAGTGTAATACCTTAATTTAGAACGAGGATCGGATCAGTTACAAAGCCGGATGGCCTTTTGTTTACCGGTACGTTGTCCCCCCTCGGCTCGAGTTGTCCGCTCAGGTAAGCCAGGTCTAGAACAATATACCCAGGTTTTTAAACCTAGAATAACATAGCCTCATACCGGATCCCTAGTAGGAACGCTTGTTTGCATCACGTGCATTTGACTTTGGGGACTCAACACAGGGGTTGGGTCCGTCTAGGACAGGTGTACCCGAAATTAAATGACCATCCTGATGCATTTTTACGTGCTATTTGTGCATTTATTTGTTTCGTCTTGCATGTTGACCGGCTTTTAGATTAAGGATGAAAATCAAAGGAAAACCAAGATTGAGATAGGAGAGAGAAAATCATCCGTTTCCAAAAAATGGTGTTCAAAATATCCCGAAACTCTACCGAACTTTTGAAAAAAAAAATAAAGGAAAGGTCATTCCAAAATAAGTCATACTTTCTTGTTGCGTCTAAACTGACCGAACTACGCGTGTTTGATTCTCACCGGATTTGGGATACGTAGGCAACCCTCATCGGGTCCAGCCCCGCTTTTGCAAAAAATAACCAAAAAATATGAAATGTCCTCATTTTTTGTCATAAATAAAGTAGGTGATGCCGTTTTTGCCTAAATAGCCATAACTGTCCCGATGGGACGCTGGAAGGCTGTTTTTGCAAACTAGCCACCGACGGTCCCTTTGTCAATTTTTGGCCACCTAGCGAACGCGGCCCTAAAATCTTCCCTTCTGAAGTGCTGAAGGGCCGTATTTGAAAAAGTAGCCATGGTTTGTTTTAATTTGAATTTTTTCAAAAATAACCTTTTGATCAGTTTTTAAATAAAACTCACATGTTTTAAACCAATCACCCTAATCTAAATGTGCAGAATGAGCACGATTCAGAATTTACCGGTTAAGGTTATGACTGAGATTCCATTGGCACTCCACATGTGGTAGGAAGATTTGGGAAAAGAGGGGCGATACAAGGTCAACCACTACCTGGGGGCACTCACCGGATTATTGAAGATTAAGCCTAGGAGTGATATAATAGAGGCATTAGTAACATTCTGGGACCCAGCTCACAACGTTCTGCATTTCTCGGATTTTGAGCTTACACCCACCTTGGAGGAAATGGCGGGTTATGCTGGGAGTACAGAGGGTTTAAGGCACAAATACTTGATAGCTCCAAGAGCCGTTACTCCCCACAAGTTTCTAGACTTACTGAAAATAAGCAGGCAGGTCCAGAATGCAGATTTGGCAGGTGGATTTTCCAGTTTACACTTTATATACCAGCGGTATGGGCATTTAAGAGGATTTGAAGAACCAGAAAGTGGACTCTGCAGTAAAGGAAACCAATCAAGTAGGAAGAGCATAGATGCTTCACTTTCATGGTGGCATTCTTAGGCCTCTTAGTGTTTCCAAGAAAGGACGGGAACATTGATTTACGTGTAGCTGGTGTTGCCCATGTTTTGACTACCAATGCCAAAAGTACCCTCGCACCCATGATCGTATCAGATATATTTCGAGCCCTCACATCCTGTAAGGCCGGAGCAGGTTTTTTGAGGGGTGTAATCTGTTATTACAAATGTAGATGATCGAACACCTTTTCCACCGTCCCCGATACATGAACTACGGGTCTACGGGAAAGAACTGCATCGAAGAGTTTGGTACACGAGTGACCGATCTCAAAATACCAGAAGGGGTCAAAGATTGGATATCCCGCCTTCGTTCTATAACAGCGGATCAGATAGAGTGGACTTTGGGTTGGCTTCCCGTTGATGAGATTATCTACATGCCCGCCACCGGTCCCTACTTCCTTCTAATGGGTCTCCGAAGCATCCAGCCCTATTCCCCGTACCGGGTTTTGAGACAACTTGGAAGATGCCAGATAGTTCCTAGAAATGTAGATCTTAGTGCTTATGTAGTCGAGATCCGCTCCGATGGCCAATTTCTGAAGCAGTGGTTCGCCAGATCTGGAGTGAATGCCAGTATTTGGGGGCAAACACCCGAGTACGCGATTTATCCAGGGGCGAGGTTTTACCCGGTTATCTTGCTTGGTATGGAAAGAGAGTTGCAATGAATGATGAATCTGAAAGGCCGACTAAAAGGCCTCATATCCAAGAATTTGTCGACGCATCGCAGGAACAATGGGCTTGGTTAGCCAAAGAGAATGACTATAGGGCTACCATAACCAAACTAGAAGGGCAAATTAGAGACATCAAATTTGATAATGGTTTGCGGGTTGCCGACGACGAAGGAGAAAAGAAAAGGTTGGCCCGAGAAAATGAAGCCCTCCGAGCTCGGATCCAGAAGATGAAAATAGCAGCAGAAAACCCGGCCAGAAGCGGAAAAGATGAAAAGCTCATAAGCAGTCTTAGACGAAAAGTGTGTGATTATGAGGCTGGCTTGGAAAAGGCCGAGCATGAATTGGCAAAAGCCCGGGCAAAGTGGCAAGGAATGCAGAAGGACGGGCAAGGTTTGTTCAGCAGTTGAAGGAAAAGTACAACAAAGGAGTCACGAGTCTGAAGAAAAAGCTGATTACTCTTGAAAATGAAATGGCCCAGCAAGCAAAGAACTTCAAAGCGGAAAGAGAGCATCGCTATGCATTGATGTCACGACTGGAAGAGGACATGCAGCAGTTGCAAGAGCAAAACCATACAGCCACAAAGGTTTTGGAGGTCAGGTCTCAGCAAATTGGACGCCTACTCCAAGAGAAGGGCGTCATCAGAGAGAGGATTAAAGGAATTGTTGATTATGTCGTAATGAAGTGCAATGAATGCGAGGATATGACCAGGTCCATATTCTTCGCTGCAGTAATGAATTTTGTCCGTCAGGCGATGGACGACCTAGACCGTCTCCAAGAAGATATTGCACGCAGGCCCGCGTCGAGACCGACTGATGTCCCGCGGGCCCCTCGAGTAGTGTTGGAGGCTCTTATGTATTTCTGATTTTCTTTTGGTTTTGAGTCTGTATTTCGTTTTTTTTTTCGAGTCTGTTAGTTTTTTTCAGGTCTGTTCTATTTTTCTGTTTTTCTAAGTCTCTATGTCAGAGTCCTTGTAATAGAAAAACTCAAAAAGATTTTATCTAATGAAAAATTGAAAACCCAAAAATTTTCTTTCTTTTATTTCGCATTTATCCCCTGAACTACGTAATGATCTGATTCATGCGGCGTCATGATATGTAGGCAATCCCCATAGGATTCGATCATAACCATAAAATAAAAAGAGAGGAAAGAAAATCGAGTGAAAAAAGAGTGGCAAAACAAGAGAACAAAAGAGAGTGCAAAAATAAAAAAGGGAGCGACAGGAACCAAGTGAGAAAATCAATAGTGACTAAAGCAAGGCAGGAGTGAAAGAAAAGAAAGTGCAAATTGAAAAGAGTTAGTTAAGGCCAGTATGAAGCATGGAATCGTTGAAATACACGATAGAAGCGTTTAACTGTTTAGGTGCATTGCATCCCAAACGTGCGATTGCCTATCTGTTAAACTCTTAAACACTAACAAGTTTGTTGTTGCTGCTAGTACAGGAAGGTGGTTCATTTGTTTGGCATTCTGGCAAGTCATCCATATAACACCAGGTCAAAACACAAGGCAATCATGGCTAGCAAAGAATTAGACGCAAGTGTTGTTGACCCACCGAGAGAGATGGTGGAATCTGAGTCTGATTTGAAAGAAGAGGTACACAAGTTGAAGCACCAAATGGCCGAAATGTATCAAGCATGGATCAGGGGGCATCCTCCACCGTCATTCCCTGCCAACTATACAGAAAACACTGCTCTCATCCCACCACTGTCACAAGCCCAAGATCCCACTATTGTTGATCTTTCCCCTCAGCATGCACCAGGATTTACCCCTTACCATCACTATCCCGGCACTTCAACCCAAACTTTCCAAGCCCCACCAACCAAAGCAACCGTATACCCTACTCCTCCATCTACTCCTGTCTTCGTAGCCCCTCCGCGAGCTACCCTCCATCGATCTTCTAGTGAACCGGCGTTCCAAGCCCAAGATACCCAATACTATGCTCCAAAACCCACTTTCAAAGTCCCGGATCATTACTCCTACACTCCTCACTTTGAACTTCCTGTCGAAACTGAGAAACCACCCAAGAACGCGGAGCAGGAGGAGATATTTAGGAAAGTAAAGAGTTTGGAGCAATCATTAAGGAATATGCAAGGGTTAGGAGGCCAAGTGAGTGTGGCTTATAAGGATTTGTACTTGTTTCCCGATGTCCAGCTACCTGCGGGGTTCAAGATGCCTAAGTTTGACTTGTACGATAAGCATGGAGACCCCGTGGCCCACTTAAGAGGGTTTTGCAGCAAGATGAGGGGTGCTGGTGGGAAAGATGAATTGCTGATGGCATATTTTAGTCAAAGTTTGAGTGGTGCAGTGTTGGAATGGTACACCCGCTAGGACAATAGCAGGTGGTACACTTGGGACGACTTGGCTCAGGCTTTTGTTCGGTACTATCAGTACAATGTAGACATTATCCCAGATCGCTCCTCCCTATCTAAGATGGAAAAGAAAACCGAGGGAAGCTTTAGGGAGTTTTGGCTCAGATGGAACGAACAAGTTGCTCGGGTTAGTCCTCCAATTGATAGAAAAGATGTTGTTGAGCCCCGCCAACGACAGGATCTAGTGGGCATTCCTGCAAAACGCTTTCAGCCTCAATACCGACCCCATGAATATCCCCGAGCTCCACATAATGCACCCCAGTATTATCCTCCAAACAACGTCCGACCATTTGTCCAACCACTGGGTCACTCACCAGCATCCCAAAATTCTCGTGCGCCTTCACAGCATTTTCAGGCACCATATAACCCTAAAAAACATAGGCATGGAGGGAAACAAAGGCAGAAAGATAATTTCACACCAATCTGGGAATCCTACAAAAACTTCTTTGAAAGGTTAAAACATTTTAGCTTGATTGAGCTGCTCCTCGCCTACACTTCAGACCCATATGCAAAAGGTTTTGATCCTACTGTACGGTGCATGTACCACTCTAATGTCCAAGGGCATAGCATTGAAGTCGTGCTTTGAAAAGGGAGATAGAAAGAATGATTCAAGAAGGGATAATTGTGGTCCAAGGCAGTAATACCCCAAGTGTCACACATAATCCTCCACAGGTACATGACTACGCACAAATTATTGGGATGGTTTGCAATGACAACGAATGTATAGGTTCTTTCAAGTTCTTTGGTGNGTCATTTTGAGCCTCCCGACGAAACTGAAAAGCCTGCTAAGACAGTGGAGCAAGATGAGATATCCAGGAAGGTGAAAATCTTAGAGCAGTCTTTAAGAAACATGCAAGGTATAGGGAGCCAGGTGAGTCTGTCTTACAACAGTTAGTGCTGAGGAAGGGTTGTTCAAAGGAGTCAATGAGCCACGTGGTGAAGACAATGTGATTGAAGTTGGTGAAGGTCCCAATAATTTTAATGTGCAACTCAGTGGCTAAGATCTCGAGTTTGGTAAATAGAAAGCACCTCATTTCCTCATCGGGAAGGAGTCTTGGCAGTTCATTTTGACATCTTTTCTACTATCTGGTTATTTCAGGGTTGTAGCCCAGATTTTATCTTGTTTGTTATGTTGATTCAAACCCTTCCATCCTCTTTTGCCTATTTCTAGGAGTCTTGTTAGTTAGTTTTGCATCTCTAAGTCTGTCATCTAGGATTGTTTCAGGGCTTTAATATAGATTTTATTCTGTTGTTCAAACCCTTCCATCCTTTGGTCAAATGAGATTTTGTTTTTTCGTTATTTGCAGTCTTTGTTTAGTTCTTTTCTTATATATAGTCTCTTCAAGCCAGTTCTAGTGACATGACATGCATGCGGAGTTTTTAGCCAGATCTTGAAAGCCAATCTAAGCATGGAATAATGAAACATAGTTTTGAATATGATAAAAGATGCATTTGAGGAAATAAATAAAGATTCACGCATTCTGATATAACCTAAAGCTTGAATTGAGTGAAACTAAAGCATTTAGTCTGGCAAATCAAGAGGTTGATAAGAGCATACAGCAAGGAAATGTCTCTCAAACAGTTTGAGGTAGATCAGTCAGTGTTAAAATGCATTCTTCCACATCAAACTGAAGCTAAAGGCAAGTTTGCCCCAAACTGGCAGGGGTCGTTTGTTGTGACAAGAGTGTTGCCCAACGGTGCTTTATATTTAACAAATATAGAAGGCAAATGTGTAGACATGGCTGTCAATTCTGATGCAGTCAAGAGATATTATGTATGATTTCTTTGGTTTGTCTTCAATTGCGTAATTTGTATTTGGCATGTTTCAAAGATTGGAATGACGAAGGCATTTTATTCTGCTATCTAAACACTTTTATCTTTTGTTACCCCTTTTGAGCCTTATTTTCGTTCATACCCCTCTTTTGGAATCGGAAGTAGAGTTTAGGAATAGAAAAAAAAATAGAAAAGAAAAAGAGAAAAAAAATGATGAAAAAAAAGAAAAGCAAAAGTAAAGCAAAAGAAAAGGAAAAAAAAGAAGAAAAAAGAAAGCAAAAGAAAAGGTAACAAAAACAAAGCAACTCTTATGTCTTGAACTACGTTCGACCTGATTCCTTTAAGGATACGTAGGTAGCCTTACACGGTTCGGTCCCATAAAAATAAAAATCCAAAATTCCCAGACTCAAAGAAACTAGGGTAGAAGTTGTGGTTTTGTAAAAGATCTGATTCCAAAAGTTGTAATTTTGAACCCTTTCATTTTAAGCTGTTTTGAGCCTGCATGCCGCCTTTTCTTTCTAACCCCGTCCAAAAGCCTACACTACGGTCCAAAGAAAGACCTTCCGATCATCTTTGATGAATTCCAAGTCAAGCGAGATAGATGTATGAGTCACATCACGGGTAACACTTTGTTCATGAGCACAAGGGAAGATGAATAAAATGAGAGAATCTTATTGGTGAAAACCCTCACGGGCACCGTAAGGCGATGGAAAGCTAAGAGAAATTTAATATGAGAGAGTTTTATTGGTGAAAACCCTCGCGGGAACCGTAAGGCGACGGTGAGTTGAGAGATGAACAATTGAGAGAGGTTTGCTGGTGAAAACCCTTCGGGGCACTACAAGCCGAATGAGGTTCGTGACTTTGTAGAGAGATTAGATTACGGAAATCCCGATTTTTGAAGTATGAAGACGGGGCATGAACTGAAATGTGATTAGGTGAATAGTCTGGGCTGATTAATCCGAAATGCATGTCATGATCATTGGAGCCAGCTGCTTTACTAAGATAAGTCTCTTTTCCATTCTTCCTCAAATAGTCATCTTTCTTCAAAATTTTCCGCATTATTCCTAATTCTCGAAGTCACTTTGCTTCGTTTTCTTTTGGGTCTACTTCTCTAAGTCTTTTCAATGTTAGCATTGTTAAGCAAGCAAGAAAGGATTCCAAAGCATATTACCAACTTTCAATTGCACAAAGCAAAGTTCGGCCAGAGCACATCACAAATAGCATGATTCAGAATGAGCAATAAGGTGTTAATGGGAGTTCAAGTGGTCAAGTGATTCGTGAATTTTGAGGAAATATAAAGGTTCAAAATTGGAAGGACAGAGATGTCAAACAAAAAGTTGAGTATAAGCTACTCGGGTCATTCAGGGTTTTATGGTTGAGGTCGATTAGAGGGTCAAAAAATTCATTGCTAGCCCAAAGCAGCTAATCGAAACGAAGCATGGCAATGGAAAAGCAGCCACCTTCAGCAAAGATTCCATAAACTAACCACCACAATTTCAAACTGACAAGATTTTCTTCGATTGAAACAGGGGCAGGAAATTTTGTTTGCTCTGCAGGAATCCTTCAGGAGGAAAGCACGCCCCAGATAAGTTTAGTTTTAAGTTTTCAAGACCCTCCTGGATAATGGGATTTAGTTTCAAGTTTTCAGGACCCTCTTAGATAATGAGATTTAGTTTAAAGTTTTCAGGACCCTCCTGGATAATGGGATTTAGTTTCAAATTTTCAGGACCCTCCAGGATAATAAGATTCAGTTTAAGTTTTCAGGACCCTCCTGGATAATAGGATTTAGTTTCGAGTTTTCAGGATCCTCCTGGATAATGGGATTTAGTTTCGAGTCTTCAGGACCCTCTTGGATAATGGGATTAAATTTTAAAATTGTCAGGACCCTCCTGGATAATGGGATTTAGTTTCAAGTTTTCAGGACCCTCCTGGATAATGGGATTCAGTTTAAGTTTTCAGGACCCTCCTGGATAGTGGGATTTAGTTTCAAGTTTTCAGGACCCTCCCCGATAATGGAATTCAGTTTAAGTTTTCAGGACCCTCCTGGATAATGGGATTCAGTTAAATTTTTAGGACCCTCCTGGATAATGGGATTTAGTTTCAAGTTTTCAGGACCCTCCTGGATAATGGGATTTAGTTTCAAGTATTCAGGACCCTCCTGGATAATGGGATTTAATTTTCAAATTGTCAGGACCTTCCTGGATAATGGGATTCAGTTTAAGTTTTCAGGACCCTCCTGGATAGTGGGATTTAGTTTTAAGTTTTCAGGACCCTCCTGGATAATGGGATTCAGTTTAAGTTTTTAGGACCCTCCTGGATTTAGTTTAAGTTTTCAGGACCCTCTTGGATAATGGGATTTAGATTCGAGTTTTCAGGACCCTCCTGGATAATGGGATTTAGTTTCAAGTTTTCAGGACCCTCCTGGATAATGGGATTTAGTTTCGAGTTTTCAGGACCCTCCTGGATAATGGGATTTAGTTTCAAGTTTTCAGGACCCTCCTGGATAATGGGATTCAGTTTAAGTTTTCAGGACCCTCCTGGATAATGGGATTTAGTTTCAAGTTTTTAGGACCCTCCTGTATAATGGGATTCAGTTTAAGTTTTCAGGACCCTCCTGGATAATGGGATTCAGTTTCGAGTCTTCAGGACCCTCCTAGATAATGGGATTTAATTTTTCAAATTGCCAGGACCCTCCTGGATAATGGGATTTAGTTTCAAGTTTTCAGGACCCTCCTGGATAATGGGATTTAGTTTAAGTTTTCAGGACCCTCCTGGATAATGGGATTTAGTTTCAAGTTTTTCAGGACCCTCCTGGATACTGGGATTCAGTTTATGTTTTCAGGACCCTCATGGATAATGAGATTTAGTTTCAAGTTTTTAGAACCCTCCTGGATAATGGGGTTCAGTGTAAGTTTTCAGGACCCTCCTGGATAATGGGATTTAGTTTCGAGTTTTCATGACCCTCCTGGATAATGGGATTTAATTTCGAGTCTTCAGGGCCCTCCTGGATAATGGGATTCAGTTTAAGTTTTCTGGACCCTCGTGGACAATGGGATTTAGTTTTAGGTTTTTCGGACCCTCCTGGATAATGGGATTCAGTTTAAGTTTTCAGGACCCTCATGGATAATGGGATTTAGTTTCGAGTTTTCAGGACCCTCCTAGATAATGGGATTTAATTTCAAGTTTTCAGGACCCTCCTGGATAATGAGATTTAGTTTCAAGTTTTCAGGACCCTCCTGGATAATGGGACTTAGTTTCACGTTTTCAGGACCCTCCTAGATAATGGGATTTAATTTCAAGTTTTCAGGACCCTCCTGGATAATGAGATTTAGTTTCAAGTTTTCAGGACCCTCCTGGATAATGGGACTTAGTTTCACGTTTTCAGGACCCTCCTGGATAATGGGATTCAGTATAAGTTTTCAGAACCCTCCTGGATAATGGGATCTGTGAGCACTTAATTTTTGCCCTACATGAAAATAACTCCTAAAATAGACCAAAAATAATTTTTAATGGATTTTAGAAGTTTTTCTTTATTTAGTTGCATTTCATGCATGTTTAATATTTTTGAAAATCATAAGAAAAAATGATAAAAAATTGTCACATTTTAATTTCATGCCATCCTAGGTTCAATTTGCATTTAGGAATTAATTACATTGAGTTAATTGCATTATTAAGGAAAAAATCACAAAAATGATCATTTTTACATATTTAGATTTTAGTCTTTAAAATTAGCATTTTTCTTTAGTTTTAAGTCGATTAGTTGTTTTAGTGTTAGAAATAGATAAAGAATTTTAATTTCTACAAAAATAGATTAATTTAGGACTTAATTAATTTAATTATGATTTTTAAAATTAAAGAAAAAGAAGAAGAAAACAAAGAAAGTAAAGGGGGATTAAGCTATTTTTGGGTCTAATTTCGGATATGGGACAATTTGCATGGTCCAATTCCCCAAAAAAATGCCCAGCCCACCTCTCTAACCTACCCAAACCCCCTACCCTTTAATAAAAACCTAGCGATAGAGAACAAGGGATCTAATTCTTGAAGACCATCAGACCCCTTTCTCTTTTAGAGAGCAGCGGGGCATCTAGAGAGCCCCTCCCTTCTTTTTCTTCTTCATTTTTTTTCTCCAAAGCAGAGACCTAAAATAACCCTTCTGGCTCTAAGAACAAAACCCCTCCAAAAAAAGGAAGCAACGGCGCATCTGGGGAATTTCAGGCTCCTTATCCATTTTCATCATCACCAAGAACAGACCCTCCGATCCCTCCATACTAGAACCCTAAGCTGGAATTTTAAAAATAAAAAAAAAATGGTATCAAACAAAATCAAAAGGAAGCTGGAATTTGAAGGTTTGGCTTCAATTTCTTTGGAATTCGGTGTCGATTCTCCTAGTTTTTGGTGAAGAAACGTTGATGTTGTTGCTAACTGTCACTATGGCTATGACTGAGCTCCATTTGTGCTTATCCAACCTTTGTTGGATTCAATTGAGTTTTTGCTCTTAGATTTAGAATCAGCAGCAGCAGGGGTTGGATTTAGACCACATGTTATTACAATTAAGGCTGGAGAGGTATGGTCTTAATTTAATCTCTCTTCTTTGATCAGCAGGTGATTTATATTTTTGTCTTATTAGTTTTCTTGTTAGTAGTTTAAAGCTGGGTGGAATGTGTTAGGGTTAGCTTGTTGTAGTTTATCTTTCTGTCATTTTCGTACCTCTGATTATTAAATTTGGTGCTACACGAGTTGTAAATTTGGTGATGACAGACAGACTTAACGAAAATAAGACAAATGCTCCTTGTATTTCGTTGGGATTTGATTGTGTAGAAAAGAATGATAGGGGCGAGTAGATAAAAAACAATGCGTCTATTCTAGCTTGACATCATGCAACTAAAGTGTTAGTCATGCTTTTTGAGTATGTTCCTTGGACCTATTATGGTGGCATCATCACTTTCTTCTTGCGTTGTTTTTATAGTTCAAAATGATTAACTCCTTTAAAGGTACAACAAATCTTTTTATTCGTGAAATAAATGCATTAGTTGTTCAAAATGATTTACTCCTTTTAAGGTACAGCGTGAATATCTTTCTATCCGTGAAATAAATGTATTTCTGTAAGTTCACTGACTAAATGGTCTTCTTTAGATATTCTGAAGTGAAGTTTGGGTTGAAATGTTAGATTGGAGTAAGTTTAACTTAATGTGTGAATTTGGATTAATTCTTCGAATCGACTTGATATAAAACCTCCAGATCCTCTATATATGTATGAATATTCAAATCAATATTTCTAGCTTTTTGGCTTCTCAGGATGTATTGGCAAAACTAATATCATTCTCCAAAAATACACTAAGTGTAGACGATTAATAATAAATCATCGTGGCCATGGGTACGGTTCCCGTGGCATGGTCACGATACGTAATCCCCAATTCGGGTGTGCATTTCATATAACCCGACCATAACAACTTTGAACTTTAATAAATTAAAGATGTCGCAAACCGAGGGTGCATTTTATGTAGCATGGTTTGCGGTGTGTCCCAAAACGACAAGTGTACGACAATCGTAACTTGTTCAAGAAATAATTCCATAAATCCTAAAAGCGGTTAAAATAATTAAAAAGCAGTTATAAAGCTAATAATGCACAATAGGTTTAAAACATGTAATAAATCAGATAATTAGGCCAATTATTAATAGTTAAGCGACCGTGCTCGAACCACGGAACCCGGGAATGCCTAACACCTTCTCCCGGGTTAATAGAATTCCTTACTTAGAATTTCTGGTTTCGCAAACTTTTAAATAAAGTCAATTTTCCTCGATTTGGGATTTAAAAATAAACCGGTGACTTGGGACATCAAATAAATATCCCAAGTGGCGACTCTGAAATAAATAAAATAATCCCATTTCGAATTATGTCACTTAAATTAGAAAAACTTCCTTATATCCCCTCTCGGGTGGTAAAAAGGAGGTGTGACAGCTCTGGCGACTCTGCTGGGGAGAAGAACCCAGAACTTTTGGTTCAGGGTTCAAGAATTCGAGCTTCGAATAACTGTTATACTTGGCTTTATTTATTATCTGATTTTTACATGTTTGAGCCTAATGTGCTAAATGCCGCTTTTTACCGCTTTGATATTGTTTGGACCGTATATAAACTGTTACGAAACCCTTCTTCTCTCTGAGTCTTCTAAATTATTTGGGAAGTGTGCACTTCGTGTGACTTCTTTTCTGTTAGAGTCATATCCCAATTTTAGAACGAGGTTCGGACAAGTTGCAAAGCCGGTGAAGCTTCTGTATTCCCGGTACGCTGCCCCCCCCCCCTCCGGCTCGAGATGTCCGCTCGGGTAAGCCAGGTCTAGAACAATACACCCAGGTTTTTAAACCTAGAATAACATAGCCTCATGCCGGATCCCTATTAGGAATGCTTGTTTGCATCACGTGCATTTGACTTTGGGGACTCAACACAGGGGTTGGGTCCGTCTAGAACAGGTGTACCCGAAATCAAATGACCATCCTGATGCATTTGACTTGCTACTTGTACATTTATTTGCTTCGGTTTGCATGTTGACCGGCTTCTAGAATAAGGGGAAAAGTTGGAAAAATCAAATTGAGGTATGAGAGAGATAATTACCCGTCTTTGAAAAATCTGGTGTCCAAAATATATCGAAACTCTGCCAAAATTTTTGGAAAAAAAAAAAGAAAGAGAGAGAAAAGAAAAAAGAGAAAAAGGAAAATTGTTTCAAAAAATATTTGGTGTTGTTTTCTGTTGCGTCAAAACTTCCCGAACTATGCAAAGTTTGATTCTCACCGGATGTGGGATACGTAGGCAACCCTCATCGGGTCCAACCCCATTCTTGCAAAAATAACCCTAAAGTATGAAATGTTGTCATTTTGTCATAAATAAAATTAGGTGATGCCGTTTTTTCTAAATAGCCAAAATGTCTCAACAGGGCGTCGGAAGGCTGTTCTTGCAAGAATACCCCCTATGGTCTTTTTTCAAAATTTTGGCCAATTAGCAAAAACAGCCCTAAAATCTTCTTTCCTGAGGTGCTGAAGAGCCGTATTTGCGAAGGTGTTTTGTTTCGAGTTGCAATTTTTGAAAAAATGATAATCTTCTTTTAAGTCAAAATAAATCATGGGTTTTTAACCAATCACTTTAAATAAATGTGCAAGATGAGCACTATTGAAAATGAACCTTTTAAAGTTATAGAGAAAATCCCGCTAGAACTCCATATGTGGTGGAATGATCTAGGGGAGGTCAGCAGAGGTGCTGCAGTAAAGGCTTTAGGTGGGCTCATTGGTCTGTTGAAGATTAAACTGAGGTTGGACATAATTGGAGCTTTAATACCTTTCTGGGACCCGACGCATAATGTGTTCCATTTCTCTGATTTTGAGTTAACCCCTACACTTGAGGAGATAGCAGGCTATGCTGGCCTTAACGGGAATCTCAGGAGCCGATACCCAGTGGCACCAAGGGCTGTAACCCCTCACAAATTTTTGGATCTTCTGAGTATTAGTCGGGAAGTCAAAGATGGAAACCTGGCTGGAGGATTTTGCACATTCTACTTCCTATACCTCCGTTATGGAGACCCCCACAGTTTTGAGGCTCCGAATACCGGTCTAAGTCATTCAGGGAACAAAGGCAAATGGGAAGCACGTCGGGCACTGGCTTTCGTAGTGGCATTCTTAGGCACCTTAATCTGCCCGAGGAAGGATGGACATATAGAGTTGGGGCTCGTAGGAATGGCCGACTTCATGATTAAAAAGGCTAATGGCACTATTGTACCAATGATCCTAGCAGAAATTTATCGAGCTCTAACTGTTTGCCGAGCAGGGGGAAATTTTTTGAGGGTTGCAACATGCTTTTACAACTTTGGATGGAAGAACACCTTTGCCATCGTCCAGGGTACATGAACTATGGTATGACTGGTCTTAACTGCATTGAAGAACATGAAAACCGGGTAAAGGGTCATGAGTTTCCAGAAGGTACGAAGGCATGGTTCGCACATTTGAGTTCTTTGACTGCAAGCAAAATTGAGTGGACATTCGGTTGGCTCACGGTCACTGAGGTCATTTATATGTCGGCCGAAGTGTGCTTTCTTCTATTAATGGGTCTTCGGAGTATTCAGTCGTATGCTCCACACAAGGTTCTATGCCAGCTGGGTAGGTACCAAACTGTCCCTCATGATGAAGATTTGAGTCGGCAAGTTATTGAACTAGGTCCAAAAGCTGCATTTCCGGAAGAAAAAGTTCGCCAGATTTGGCATCAGTGTAGGTTCTTGGAGCCACAGACTCGGGTACGGGATTTGTCCAAAGGTGAGTTAGAACCTAGTTACACGGCCTGGTATGGTAAAAGGGTTCGAGTCCATCAAGAGCCTGAACGGCCCGCCAAAAGGCCCCATGTTCAACAATTCACTGATGGGGCACAAGAACAATGGGATTGGTTAGCAAAGGAGAAAGGCTACAGGGCCACGATAAGCAAATTAGATGGGCAAACTAGAGATCTTAAATTTGATAGTAGTGTACAGGCTGCTGCCGATGAAGGGGAGAAGAAAGAGTTGGCTCGAGAAAATGAAGCCCTCCGAGCCCAGATTCAAAGAATGAAAATAGATGCTAAAAACCAAGTAAGAAGCAGAGCAGATGAAAAACTCATAAATGGTCTCAGGAGGAAAGTATTGTGAGTATGGGACTGATTTGGAAAAATCCGAAGGTAGATTGGCAAGAGCCCGCACAAAGTTGGCGAAAAACGTAGAAGGACGGGCGGAATTTGTTCAGCAATTAAAAGGAAGATATGATAGAGAGGTCGCAAATCTAAAGAAGAAGCTAACTACCCTCGAGAATGAAATGGCTAAACAGACAAAGAACTTCAAGGCAGAGAGGGAGCATTGTTATGCATTGATGTCTCAACTAGAAGAGGACATGCAACAGTTGCAGGAGCAAAGCCATAATGACACCTAAGTTCTAGAAGCTAGATCTCAACAAATTAGGCGCCTGCTCCAAGAGAAGGGCATCATTAGAGAAAGTATTAGAGGAATCACTGACTACATCGTCATGAAATGCCATGAGTGTGGATATGACTAGATCCACTTTCTTCGCCACAGCAATGACTTTTGTTCGCCAGATAATGGGTGACGTGGATCGTCTCCAAGGAGATCTTGCACACAAGCCCGCGGAGAGACTGATTGATGTCCCGCGGGCCCCTGGAGTAGTTTTGGAAGCACTTATGTATTCTTGACTTTTTCTTTTCGAGTCTGTATTTCAGTTTCCTTTTAGAAGTCTGTTTTGAGTCTGTTTCAGTTTTTCAGTTCTTAAGTATGTATGATTGAATCGTTGTAATAGAGAAACTTAGAAATCTTTTTTTTAATGAAAATTTGAAAAAACCCAAAAATTATTTCTTTCTTTTATTTCGCATTTATCCCCTGAACTACGTAATGATCTGATTCGCGTGGCGTCACGATACGTAGGCAATCCACATCGGGTCCGGTCATAACTGTAAATGACTCAAATAAGAGAGAGAATGATGAAAAGAGGGCACAAGAAAAGAGAGAAAACAATACAAAAGAAAGAGAGCGCAAAGAAAAGAGAGAAAATAATAAAAATCATAAGGAAAAGAAAAGATTCAAAGATCCGCAAAGATAACAAAAGTCGGGATGAGACATGCAACCGTTGCAAAGCATGTAGAAAAACGTTAACTGTCTAGGTGCATTGCATTCCCCAACATGTGATTCCCTATGTGGTAATTGTCTCAAACTAACCGGTTTGTTGTGTATGCTATTAAGACCAGGTTCTGTTTTTAAGGTGGTTGGTTTTGTGGTAACCTGGCTTCGCACCCTTACTTTACAAGATCCAAGGGAAGTGTCGAAATGTCGTCAGAGAGTCATCTACAACCAATTCCCATCCCAGAGGACAACCTACTGTCGGTTATCCCAACGTCAGAGTCAGCAACTGCTGAAGGGAACAGGCCACTGCGCCTCCGCATGTAGGAAATGTGGGACGCTTGGTCTAACGGTAGAGAGCCGCCTAGTGCAATACCTGGTTTCCCCGAGCTGATTCCCAGAACAAGTGGAACCTCCAACATCCCTATAAATTACCCGAATACCCCACTTGGATACCCCACCATGTCAGCCCATTTCGCCGGAACGCCTTCTGTTGTTCGCCCCCAGGCACTGATTTCGGGAGTGGCTTCTAACATATTCACCGCACCACCAACCTCGACTACGGCACAGCCAACATTGCCCAGGCCAAGCTTTGAGCCGTCATCCTTTACTTTCCAAACACCACCATTTCTACCGGACACGGCTCATGTCACTACGAACTCCTACCCTTAACAACCTCGGTATGAGTTTTCCGCGGGACAAGAGAGAACTGTAAAGAATCCCGAACAAGAGGAGATCACTCGAAAAATGAAAAGCATAGAGCAAAGTCTCAAGAACATACAAGGCCTGAGTGGCCAGAAGAGTGTATCCTACGCTGACTTGCGCATATTCCCGCATGTTCATCTGCCCATCGGTTTCACGACTCTCAAATTTGAGAAATATGATGGACATGGGGACCCCATAGCTTACCTGAAGAGTTATTGCAATCAGTTGAGGGGAGCGGGTGGAAAAGAACAACTCCTAATGGCTTAATTTGGGGAAAGTTTAGTCGGAATCCCGTCCGAATGGTATGTGGATCAAGACATCTCCCGCTGGCACATATGGGATGACTTGGCCCGAGACTTTGTTAGACAATTCCAGTACAATGTGGACATAGCTCCAGATAGAAACTCTTTGTCCAATTTCAAAAAGAAGTCTTCGAAAAGTTTCCGAGAGTATGCTGTCAAGTGGCGAACAAGCTGCCAGGTTGAAACCCCCAATGGATGAGACCGAGATGGTCACTGTCTTCTTGCAAGCCCAAGAGGCTGATTACTTCCAGAACATGATGTTTGCTATGGGCAAGCCATTTGCAGAAGCCATAAAGATTGGGGAAATGGTAGAGAATGGTTTGAAAACGGGCCGTATCCTGAGCCGGTCTGCTATAAGAGCCACCTCTCAAGCAATCCAGAGCGGGTCGGGGGCTGCCGCAAATCGGAAAAAGAAAGAAGAGGTAGCAATGATGGCCTCAAGTCTGAAAAATCCTCGTCAACCCCGAGGTTACTTTGGTTCCTCTCCCAGAACCCCGCAACATTACTACCCCTACCAAGATGCGGCATATGCCATGACTCCTCATCCTTACGCAGTAATGAATACTCAGTCGTATGTCCGGCCGCAACAACATTACAATCATAACCGAGCTCCACCTCCCAGAAATAACCCTCCTCACCAAGCTCCATATAATCCCCGTCCCCAACAGAATAATTTTCCATATAATGCCCGTTCCTGTGAACCACCCAGAAAGACCAACTTCACACCCATCAGTGAATCATATTCCAGCCTCTTCCCAAAGTTGCTCCAAATGGGTTTGTTGCAGCCCGTACCTCCAAACAGGCAAAACCCAGAGTCACCCCCCTACCGACCCTGTGAGGCCCCGTAAAAATTTGTGCCCAAAACCTAGTAGCTTGTAGTGTCAAGTTCCGGACCGCATATTCGTGTGTTAGTCAAATTTGAGGTCAAAATGCAGTCGATTATGCGATCGAATAACTAATATGCGGACCGCATAGTCGTCGCACAATCATCATTGAATTTTGTAAAGGGCAATTATGCGGTGCATTATGCAACCGCGGATCGTGTATGCGGACCGCATTTCTGCCGCAAACCCAGACAGTAGGATCAAATTTTTGGAGCACTTTTGCGGTCTATTCTGCGGACCGCATTTCATCTTTGCGATCGCATACCTGACTCGGGGCTCCTATTATTCTAAATTTTAAACCCGACCCCTTCTTCAATAAAACACCCCAACCCCTCAATTTAACGTATTTTCTGAAAAAACTAGAGAGAGGAAGGGAGAGTTCTTGAGAGAGGAAGTCTTGCATTCATCGATTTGATTCTTCAAAGCTACCTGGGCCGGGAAATTTCAAGTAATTGTCTTCATCTCCATTCTTGCAGGTAAAATCCCCAACCCTTTTTCATTGGTTTCCAGGTTCAAACATAAAGGGGGATTCTCATGCATTGATTCTTGAAAATAAAGGTTGACAACATACATGCATGTCTTTTAAAACCTAAAATCTAGTAAGGGGAAATTGGGTAGAAGTAAAGGTTTGCAAAAGAAGGAATGATAACCTAAATAGGTTCGGGTAGAAATTGTGAATTTTAATTCTAAGATATATGTGTTAACTTGTGAACTAGATTGACGTTGCTAGACTGTTTGGTGAATTGAAAGTAGAAGTTAAAAAGGGAATTCGGCTCCAGGTATGTATGGCTAACTTTGACCTTTGTAAAGTCACTTTGTTCGGTGTACGAATATTTGGTATGTGATACCTATGTGGACCATTTGTGAATTCTTGTGATTGATATGCCTTGAGTGTTCTTGGTTAATCTCCCGATATAATGGTGCAAGTAAAGGGCAACAAACCAAATGCGTGTGTGTGAATGTGTTTATGTGGTAAGAGCTATGTAACAAATGATGGAAAAAAATCGTAACTGATGCAAATTGAAACAACTGTGGTAATATTATATGTGTCTTGTCATGGGAAAATATCGTTGTGGCTTAAATTGTATGTGAGCTGTTGTATATAATGGAATTGGTATTGATGGTTATGGAAATTCTTTGTGAATTGTTGTTGTTGTTGTTGTTGTTGTTGTGTGATTTGTGATTGTTTGGTGGAATCGGGTTGCGCGCCGCAACACGAAGTAATAAGGTGTGGGTTGTGGTGATAAGGGTGGCCGAGGTAATAAGGGTGGCCTAGGTAATAAGGGTGGAAAGTGATCGTAATCACTATTGAAATGAAAATATGAGAAAGTTGTGAAATCATTGATGTGATAATGTTGAAAGGGGAAAAAGGAGAGATTGTGAAACTTGTTTGGCTTGATTGTCCCTTTCATGTGTATTTGATTGTTGATTCTATTCCTGCTCGTTACTTGTGTATTGTTTGAGTTTACTTGGGGCAAAGTTTGTTCATGCATACCAGTACAATTCAAATATACTGACGTCCCTTTTGCCGGGGGCGCTACATTCTGTTATGATTGTAGGTGGATCTATAGCAGGTACTCCAGTCCACCGACCATAGCACTCCTTCACTTCCCGTCAGCTGAATTGGTGAGCCCCTTTCCTCTCGGGGCCCTACGTGGCTCATGCCGCTTTTATTCCGGAGTCTTGTTTTGGTATTTGTGTAAGGTATAGCCGGAGCCTTGTTACCGGCAAGTATTGTATCATCCTTTTGTATCCTTAGAGGCTCCATAGACAGGAAATGTGGGTTGTGAACTTATGTAATATGTATTTTGTATGTTGGGCGATGTAAGTTGTAAACCACGCTAAGTAACCATGTTTGTTATGTATATTTCGTAAAAAAAAAGGTGTTTTAATTATAAATGGCTATTTCCTTTGATTAATGAGTAATGAAAATACGGGGTAACACGTGGGATAGGAAAGGCACCTAGGTCCGCTTGACTGGGGCTACCCGGTCGAGCGCCGGTCATGTCCCTCAATTTTTGGGGCGTGACAGACCCGGCACCCGTGTGCTTATCATTCAGGGGCAAAGGGGCATGACACTGAAGATTGCTGTTAAGAGACTGGTCGAGAACCTGATAGAGCAAAAGCGTGTAGTGTTGAGGGATGAGGAGGTTCCCAATGTTACCAATAACCCACTGCCGACTCACAACAATGGGCCAGTTATTGGGATGATTTGTGAAGACAGAGAGTTCGACCCAGATTTGAAGGCTATCATTGTTATTGCCGATGTTGAAAAGAAGCCCAAAGCGGCAGCAAAGCAGGCTAAAGATGAGAAGAAAAGCAACTCCACTCCTCGGAGAATAGAAAAGCCTGTGGAAGCCAGAACAGGGGCAGTACCTCCTAGAGATGTCGTTCTTTATGTTCCCAAGGCCCCCAGAAAAGAACAGTTTGTGTTGAGTCCCCCCAAAAGGTTCGAGCTAAACAAGGGACCTAAGATGTAGGTATCAAAGGGGACTTGTATGGCGTGGGGGCCGATAATTTCACCCAGGCTAAATGAGCCCGTGGTTATCAGCCGCGCACCACAGAATCCCATGAAGAACCCCACTGTCGTCCCATAGAATTACAACAAAATAGTGGTAATGTACAAAGGAAAAGAAATCATGGGGGAAGTGAATGAAACAAATCCGTCTGGAAAGTACCTCAATCTGGAAGAGTTGAACAAGACCAAACAGAAGCGTTTCCCGCTTAAAAAGCCGGTCAGTGCTGAAGAGGCAGAGGAATTCGTCCAAAAGATGAAAACCTCGGAGTACGATGTAATTGACCAACTCTGGAAGTCTCCCTCTCAAGTCTCACTTTTGTCCCTACTGATAAGTTCGAATGAGCATCAGAAAGTGCTGTTGAAAATGCTTAATGAAGCATATGTTCCGATTGAGACCACGGTTGAGCAACTGGAAAGAATGGCGGAACGATTTTTTGAAGTCAACCGGATCTCATTCAGCCGAAATGATTTGCCTCTGGAAGGAGCGGCCCACAACAAAGCTCTTCATTTGACCGTTAAGTGTGAAGGATACCACGTGAAAAGAGTTATGTTGGATGGCGGATCTGGGATTGACATTTGCCCCCTCTCGACCCTACAAAGAATGAAAATTGGGACCGAAAAGATTAGACCCAACAATGTTTGTGTACGTGCCTTTGACGGCATCGAAAGGGACACGATAGGGGAGATTGATTTAATCCTAACCATCGGCCCCGTGGATTTTGAAGTGACATTTCAGGTCTTGGACATGGACACCTCCTACAATTTTCTCCTAGGAAGGCCTTGGATGCATGCTGCAGGAGTCGTACCTTCTACTCTTCACCAGATGGTTAAGTTTGAATACGAAAACCAAGAAATCATAGTCCATGGAGAAGATGAGCAATCAATCTATAGGGACCCGTCAGTTCCATGTCTGGAGGCCAAGGAAGGTAGCGAACACATAGTCTACCAAGCTTTTGAGATTGTGGTCGCGGATCAGTGTGAGAAAGGAACCCCGTGTCCTCAACCCTTTTTGCCAAACGCGTCAATCATGGTCGCCACTGAAATGATCAAGCACGGGTACAAGCCCGGGAAGGGCTTGGGGCATCTTTGCAAGGCATCACCGAAACCATCACTCTAACTGTCAGTGAGAAATTCTTCGGTGTGGGTTTCCAAGCCACAGAAGCTGACGTGTCATGGGCTAATGAACGTAAAAAGAATGGGTGGGCCTTGCCTCAGCCGGTCCCACATCTCTCCAAAACATTTGTCAAGCCTAGATACATAGAGGAAGAAGATGAGGCTTTCACGGCCGAGGAAATCGAGGACATTTGTGGAGCAATGAGGCAGCTGTTATATGAGGCTCATATGGTCCAGCCGAGTGAAGGCTCGAGCACGGCTTAGGTGCAATATGTGGGGCCGAATGCCAAGCTCCAAAATTGGAAGGCTACTCAGTTCCCAATTAGGAGGGAATCCCGGTAGTTCAGTCTTGCCATTTTTTCTACATTTCGAGTTATTTCAGGGTGTAACTCGAATGTTTTTAGTCTATTGTCTTTTAAATTCCAATGTAAACCCTCCTATCTTTAAAATTCAATGAAATGAAATCAATATTTCATCGTCTATGAATCTCTTTCTTTGTTCTTTCTGATTTTTTGTTACTCTTTTTATTTCTTCTTTCAGTTCTAATAATGCGGACTTAAATAACATGACATGCTTGCGAACTTCATGCCCAGATCCTAACACATTGTCTAACTGTGAAATAATGAATCAAGAACCAGAATATGATGAAGATGAGGCTTTTAAGGAAATAAACCGAGAACTAGAACAACTTGAGAATAAGCCTAAGCCAAACTTAAATGAAACCGAGCCAGTTAATTTGGGTAGTTTAGAAGAGGTCCAGGAAACCATGATAAGCATTCACGCTGAAGAAAGAACTAGAGATGCATTGATCCAACTTTTGTTCGAATTCAAAGACGTGTTTGCCTGGTCCTATGATGATATGCCAGGATTGAGTGTTGATTTAGTGGTGCACAAATTGCCAACTTACCCCGGTTACCCCCCTGTCCAACAAAAACAAAGAAAGTTTAAAACAGACATCAGTGACAAGATCAAAGAAGAAGTCACCAAACAGTTAAAAGCGGGTGTGATCCGAGTGGTCCGATACACCACATGGTTGGCTAATGTGCTCCCAGTGCCAAAGAAAGATGGGAAAACCCGAGTGTGTGTTGACTATCGGGATCTGAACAAAGCAAGCCCCAAGGATAACTTTCCATTACCAAACATCTACATCCTTGTTGACAACTGTGCCAAACATGAAATACAGTCTTTTGTGGATTGTTATGCTGGGTACCATTAGGTTCTGATGGATGAAGAAGATGTAGAAAAGACGGCTTGCACCACACCCTGGGGTACTTACTGTTACAGGGTCATGCCATTTGGTTTGAAGAATGCCGGGGCAACTTACATGAGGGCTATGACCGCCATCTTTCACGACATGATGCACCAGGAAATTGAGGTGTATGTGGATGTTGTGATCATTAAATCTAAGACGCAGGACGACCATGTGCGAGATTTGAGAAAGTTCTTTGAGCGACTGCGTAAGTATGACTTGAAGTTGAATCCCGCTAAGTGTGCATTTGGAGTACCATCTGGGAAAATTTTGGGGTTTATAGTCAGTCGAAGAGTCATTGAGTTAGACCCAACAAAAATAAAGTCTATTCGGGATCTGCCCCCTCCGAGAACCAAGAAAGAGGTTATGAGTCTGCTGGGTAGGTTGAATTACATCAGCAGGTTCATTGCTCAGTTGACTTCTACGTGTGAGCCCATCTTTAAGCTGTTGAAGAAAGATGCAGTGATTAGATGGACAGATGAGTGTCAAGAAGCTTTCGACAAAATCAAAGAATATCTGTCGAATCCGCTAGTGTTAGTTCCACCCGAGCCCGGAAGGCCTTTGTTTTTGTACTTGACGGGGTTGGAGAACTCTTTTGGATGTGTTCTCGGGCAACATGATGTGACCGAGAAGAAAGAACAAGCCATATACTACTTGAGTAAGAAATTCACTAGTTATGAAGCCAAGTACACTTTGTTGGAAAGAACTTGTTGCGCCTTAACTTGGGTCGCTCAGAAGCTTAGGCATTACTTGTTGGCCTACACCACCTATCTCATAACCAGGTTGGATCCTCTGAAGTACATATTCCAAAAATCGATGCCCACGGGGAGGTTGGAAAAATGGCAAATCCTGCTCACCGAGTTTGACATAGTCTATGTCACCCGCACGGCAATGAAAGCTCAAGCCTTGGCGGATCACCTAGCTGAGAATCCTGTTGATGATGAATACCAGCCTTTGAGTACCTACTTTCCGGACGAGGAAGTAAATTCAGTGGAGGTAATTCCAGAAGACACCAATGCTTGGAAAATGTTCTTCGATGGAGCTGTGAATGCAAAAGGTGTCGGGATTGGGGCAATGTTGATTTCGCCCACTGATCAGCACTATCCGGCCACAGCCCGGCTTCGGTTTTTCTGTACAAACAACACTGCCGAATATAAAGCCTGCATTATGGGCATGAACATGGCAGTTGACCTGGACGTGGAAGAATTGTTAATCATGGGAGATTCTGATTTGATTATCCGACAAGCTCAAGGTGAATGGGAAACCCGAGACATCAAGCTTATTCCATACAGGCAGCATGTGGAAGATCTTAGCAAGCGGTTCAAATCCGTCGAGTTCAGGTACATTCCTCGGTTTCACAATGAGTTAGCCAATGCACTAGCTACTTTGGCCTCGATGCTGCCATATCCAGGCAATGTCCACATTGACCCACTAGAAATCCAAATTCGAGAAAGACATGGTTATTGCAATACTTGAGATAGAACCAGATGTTCAGCCATGGTATCATGATATCAAAAGATTCTTGAAAACAAAGGAAAATCCTGAACAAGCCAGTGGAGACCAAATAAAGAGAACCATCAGAAGGCTCGCCAGTGGTTTCTTCTTGAGCGGAGAAGTCTTGTACAAAAGAACTCCAGATCTGAACCTTTTAAGATGCATGGATGCCCAAGTGGCCGGAAGAATCATGAATGAAGTGCACGCAGGAGTGTGTGGACCCCATATGAATGGATACGTCCTTGCAAAGAAAATCCTTCGGGCGGGTTATTATTGGATGACTATGGAAAAGATTGCTTCGATTTTGTCCGAAAGTGTCATCAATGTCAAGTACATGGTGATCTGATTCATGCACCGCCTTCAGAATTACACCCTATGTCAACACCGTGGCCGTTTGTCGCTTGGGGTATGGATGTCATTGGGCCGATTGAGCCAAAAGCTTCAAACGGGCACAGATTCATCTTAGTTGCCATTGACTATTTCACAAAGTGGGTTGAAGCAGTCACTCTCAAAGCCATCACCAAGAAAGTAGTGGTGGACTTCGTACATTCCAACATTATCTGTCGTTTTGGTATTCCTAAAACTATCATTACGGACAATGCTGCAAATTTTGAACAGTCATTTGATAAGGGATATGTGCGAACAATTTAAGATCACGCATCGGAATTCTACCCCTTATCGGCCCAAAGCTAATGGTGTCATGGAAGCAGCAAACAAAAATATCAAGAAGATCCTCCGAAAAATGATTCAAAGTTCTAGACAATGGCATGAAAAGTTGCCGTTTGCATTGTTGGGATATCGCACAACTGTGCACACATCAGTTGGAGCAACGCCCTATCTATTGGTTTATGGCACTGAAGCCGTAATACCCGCAGAAGTTGAAATTCCATCTCTTCGAATCGTTGTTGAAGCTGAGATTGAGGATAATGAGTAGGTCAAAACCCGTTTAGAACAGTTAACCCTGATTGATGAAAAGCGGATGGTCGCGGTTTGTCACGGGCAGTTGTATCAACAAAGAATGGTCTGTGCCTACAACAAGAAAGTGCGGCCTAGGAACTTTGAAGTGGGGCAACTCGTTCTAAGACGTATTCTCCCGCATCACAAGGAAGCAAAAGGAAAGTTTTCTCCAAACTAGAAGGTTTCGTACATCATAAGGAAATTGTTGCCGAAAGGGGCGTTTGTACTTAGGAGACATTGAAGGAAATGACCCTGAGACAACTGTCAATGCAGACGCGGTCAAAAGGTATTATGTTTAACCCTTATGTGGTACAGATATTCTCCAACTGAGATGACGAATGCTTTCATTCTTGATATCTAAACACTGTTAACTTGCCCTTTGAGCCGGTTACCCTTTCTTTGATTACCCTCTTTGGAACCCGAAAATGTGTAAAAAAAGAAAGAAAATCAAAAACAAAATTCCCTGAACTACGTTCTACTTGATTCCGAAAGGATACATAGGCAGCCTCTCTCTGGGGTTCAGTCACACCAAAACAAAAATTCACATTCCCCCCAAAGTTGAAACTGGGGCAGAATTTATAATGCTTCGGCGACGGTTCGCCTGAAAGGTTCCAAAGTTGTAATTCAATCCAAACTCTTTTTACCCTAAATCTTGTTCAAGTCCTTCTGATCAATCGGCAAAGAGGTTCAAAATGGGAAGATGCGGTTACTTGGATCTGACACATAAGAAATAAAATGAGAGAGTCTTATTGGTGAAAACCCACACGGGCACCGTGAGGCGACAGTAAGCAGAGAAATTGGAAATGAGAGAGTCTTGTTAGTGAAAACTCGCAAAGGGCACTATAAGGCGATGGTGAGAAGAGAAATGAGAGAGGTCAGCTCGTGAATACCCGCAAAAGGCGCCCCTGATTGAAAATAAGATCCTCACAGCCATCGGCATCGATAGAGTCCTGGCAAGGTTTCTCGATTTTGAGGCAAAGTTGTGATGAATTTCTGAGAGTCGGAAGGTTTACACAGATCAGGCATCCAGTCCAAAAGGCATGTCATGTTCGTTGAAGTCTGCATGTACTCCAGATAAGTCCTTCTTTCCTTTCCCCAAAAGGGATACCTCTTGTCTAAATTCATTTGTCCATTCCATTGTTTGTTTTTCCTTTGAATCCCTTTCGGTCTAACTCTATTCCGAAACTGAGACAAAGAAGGGATGGCAAGACTAATTTACAGGGTTCACAATGGACACGAGCTAATGTGCAATAAGGCAACAATCCTCGTCAGGGGAATCAAGTCGACTTCGACTGGCCATGGTGGCTGATGTTTTGAAATTGAAAATTCTTGGAAGGAGAAAATCAAATTGAAGTGCCTATGAAGGAAAATGAAATTGAAAAGGTTGAGTCCCACGTGGCTAACCGTCTCGGCAAAGATTTGAAAAGGCCAAGGTACCCCAAATGCTCTGAAATTGAAGTTGGAAGAAAGAAGCCAGAAATGAAAGGCCTACGAAGGCGAAATAAAGTTGGAAAAGGTTAAGTCCCACACGACTAGCCGTTGCAGCAGGTTTGAGGAGCCAAAAAGTTCCCCAATGCTCTGAAGTTAAAAATTGAAAAAAAAAAGAGTCAGAACTGAAAGGCCTACAAAGGCAAAATAAAGTCGAAAAGGTTGAGTTCCACGTGACCAACCGTCATGGCAAAGACCGGCAAAGCTAGAGGTTCTCCAGGGTCAGAAATGAAATCGGTCCTCAGGGAACAAGCAGTTGCATTTGAAAGGGCCGAGATCCAGTGACTGAAACGCTCAGGCCACAAAACCAATCACCGCTTCAAAGTAACAAATTGTCCTTTGTTTGAAAAAACAAGAAACTGGTGCAATCCAAAAGCAACCTTGCAAGAAGCAGGTGCAACCAAAAAGAAAGGGCGCAAGGGCTAAAAAACAGGTTTGCAGCAACAACTCCAAAAAGGGAAGTCTCCTCCAAAATTCTTTCCCGCATTTAATCATTCTCTGAAATAAAAAAATAATAATAAAAAAAAGATGTTGAAATGAATTGAAAAGAAAGAAAGGAAGAAAAATTCAAAATTATGGTAGTATAGGGTCTCCAATCCCTAGCTGAGCCAGCATAACCTGGTAATCTTTTCCAACATAGGGTCCCACCCCCTAGTTGATCCCGGCATAACCCGAGGACCTTTCCGGCATAACCCGATGACTTTCCCGGCATAACCCGAGGACCCTTTCCGGCATAACCCGATGACTTCCCCGGCATAACCCGAGGACCTTTTCCGGCATAACCCGATGACTTCCCTGGCATAACCCGAGGACCTATTCCGGCATAACCCGATAACTTTCCCGGTATAACCCGAGGACCCTTTCCGGCATGACCCGATGACTTCCCCGGCATAACCCGAGGACCCTTTCCGGCATGACCTGATGACTTCCCCGGCATAACCCAAGGACCTTTTCCAGCATAACCCGATGACTTCCCCAGCATAACCCGAGGACCTTTTCCGGCATAACCCGATGACTTTCTCGGCATAACCCGAGGACCTTTCCAGCATAACCCGATGATTTTCCCGGCATAACCCGAGGACCTTTTCCGGCATAACCCGATGACTTCCCCGGCATAACTCGAGGACCTTTTCCGGCATAACCCGATGACTTCCCGGCATAACCCGAGGACC
>NW_017673725.1:109747-122686 GCF_001879085.1 Nicotiana attenuata
AAAAGGGTGACACCTATTTGGAATAGCTAGCAAATGATAGCCTTCGTCACTTCGATTTGAGAAAATAAATGCGTGAAGATTCTACAGTGGGTATATATCAGACATAATATTCTTTTTGTATTGCATCTGCATTAATAGTCATGTCTGGTATCCGTCCTTCTTCATCTACCAAGTGCAACGGCCCCTTTTTGGTAACACTTTTCTTGATGATGTAAGGTCCTTGCCAGTTCGGGGCGAACTTTCCTTTAGCTTCTACCTGGTGCGGAAGGATGCGTTTCAAAACCAGCTGGCCTACCTCAAATCGCCTTGGGCGCACTTTCTTATTGTAAGCGCGTGCCATTCTTTGCTGATATAACTGGCCGAAACACACTGCTGCTAGCCGTTTTTCATCGGTCAACATCAGTTGTTCTAATCGGGTCTTGACCCACTCAGTGTCTTCAATCTCTGATTCCACAAGTTTAGATTTTTGTTACAATAACTCACGAAATTTTCCTAGTAAAAACTGGGGCAGAAAAATTTCGTTCGTTTGTTTGTTTTGGTGCCTGAACAGGTTTTTACCATAAGGCACGAGGTTTGAGATGACCAAAAGAAGAAGTCTCAATCCAAATAAAAGAAAAGAAAAACAAGAAAAGAAGTTGAACTCTAAGTGTAGAAGCGGAGAAAAGATGCGGACTGCTCAAAATATGATTGAAGTCACAAGCTTTGCATGTCCCACCTTGATCCGAAAAGCTGAAGAAGAATGAACCAGCGGTTGTAGCTAACGAGCATCAAGATTCAGATCAGAGTCTGCAGGAAGAACCAGCCAAGACTCAAGATCAAGCTTTAGAAGGTTTATAGATAGGAATCTTGTAACTCGTAGTTCATAGTATTAGTTAGTTTAGCTTTTTATCTTTCATTTTGGTGTAATAAGGAGCTCAGCAAGCAAAAACAGCAGCAACAGCAGTGAAATCACAGTTTCTCAATAGTCCCAGCTACCAAAATTTCCATAACTACACAGACCTGATTCCTTTATGGTCAAGGATATGTAGGCAACCTCCGAGACAAGGTTCGGCCAAACTTTTTCAAAATGCTTCCAAATGGAGTATCAAACGGGCAAAAATTGCTCGTAATTGCTCACTTTATCTTTGCCCGAAAACTCTTCATGTTTCCGAGCAAAGAGGGGCAGCTGTGAGCACCTAATTTTTGCCCTACATGAAAATAACTCCTAAAAATAGACCAAAAATAATTTTTAATGGATTTTAGAAGTTTTCTTTATTTAGTTGCATTTCATGCATGTTTAATATTTTTAAAATCATAAGAAAAAATCATAAAAAAATTATCACATTTTAATTTCATGTCATCCTAGGTTCAATTTGCAATTAGGAATTAATTACATTGAGTTAATTGCATTATTAAGGAAAAAATCACAAAAATGGTCATTTTTACATATTAAGATTTTAGTCTTTAAAATTAGCATTTTTCTTTAGTTTTAAGTCAATTAGTTGTTTTAATGTTAAAATAGATAAAAAAAATTAATTTCTACAAAAATAGATTAATTTAGGACTTAATTAATTTAATTAGAATTTTTAAAGTTAAAGAAAAAGAAGAAGAAAACAAAGAAAGAAAAGGGGGAATAAGCTATTTTTGGGTCTAATTTCGGATATGGGCCAATTTGCATGGCTCAATTCCCTAAAAAATGCCCAGCCCACCTCTCTAACCTACCCAAATCCCCTACCCTTTAAAAAAAACCTAGCGATAGAGAACAAGGGATCTAATTCTTGAAGACCATCAGACCCCTTTCTCTTTCAGAGAGCAGCGGCGCATCTAGAGAGCCCCCTCCCTTATTTTTCTTCTTCATTTTTATTTCTCCAAACCAGAGACCTAAAAGAACTCTTCTGGCTCTAAGAACAAAACCCCTCCCAAAAAAAGAAGCAATGACGCATCTGGGGAATTTCAGGCTCCTTCTCCATTTTCATCATCACCAAGAACAGACCCTCCGATCCCTCCACACTAGAACTCTAAGCTGGAATTTTAGAAATAAAAAAAAATGGTTTCAAACAAAATCAAAAGGAAGCTGGAATTTGAAGGTTTGGCTTCAATTTCTTTGGAATTCGGTGTCGATTCTCCTGTTTTTTGTGAAGAAACGTTGTTGTTGTTGCTAACTGTCACTATGGCTATGACTGAGCTCCATTTGTGCTTATCCAACCTTTGTTGGATTCAATCGAGTTTTTGCTCTTAGATTTGGAATCAGCAGCATCAGGGGTTGGATTTAGGCCATATGTTATTACAATAAAAGCTGGAGAGGTATGGTCTTAGTTTAATCTCTCTTCTTTGATCAGCAGGTGATTTGTGTTTTTGTCTTATCAATTTTCTTGTTAGTAGGTTTAAAACTGGATGGAATGTGTTAGGACTAGCTTGTTGTAGTTTATCTTTATGTCATTTCCGTACCTCTGATTATTAAATTTGGTGCTACACGAGTTGTAAATTTGGTAATGACAGACAGACTTAACGAAAATAAGACAAATGCTCCTTGTGTTTCGTTGGGATTTGATTGTGTAGAAACGAATGATAGGGGCGAGTAGATAAAAAACAATGCGTCTATTCTAGCTTGACATCCTGCAGCTAAAGTGTTAGTCATGCTTTTTGAGTATGTTCCGTGGACTTATTATGGTGGCATCATCACTTTCTTCTTGCGTTGTTTTTATAGTTCAAAATGATTAACTTTTTTAAAGGTACAACAAATCTTTTTATTCGTGAAATAAATGCATTAGTTGTTCAAAATGATTTCCTCCTTTTCAAGTACAGCGTGAATATCTTTCTATCCGTGAAATAAATGTATTTTTGTAAGTTCACTGACTAAATGGTCTTCTTTGGATATTCTGAAGTGAAGTTTGGGTTGAAATGTTATATTGGAGTAAGTTTAACTTAATGTGTGAATTTGGGTTAATTCTGCGAATCGACTTGATATAAAAACTCCAGATCCTCTATATTCACATCAATATTTCTAGCTTTTTAGCTTCTCAGGATGTATTGGCAAAACTAATGTCATTCTCCCAAAATACACTAAGTGTAGATGATTAATAATAAATCACCGTGGTCATGGGTACGGTTCCCGTGGCATGGTCACGATACGTAATCCCCAATTCGGGTGTGCATTTCATGTGACCCGACCATAACAACTTTGAACTTTAATAAAATAAATATGTCGCGAATCGCGGTGCATTTCATGTAGCGTGATTTGCGGTGTGTACTAAAACGACAAGTGTACGACAATCGTAACTTGTTCAAGAAATAATTCCATAAATCCTAAAAGCGATTAAAATAATTAAAAAGCGGTTATAAAGCAAAAATATGCACAATAGGTTTAAAACATGTAATAAATCAGATAATTAGGCCAATTATTAATAGTTAAGCAACCGTGCTCGAACCACGAAACCTGGGAATACCTAACACCTTCTCCCGGGTTAAAAGAATTCCTTACTTAGAATTTCTTGTTTCGCGAACTTTTAAATAAAGTCAATTTTTCTCGATTTGGGATTTAAAAATAAACCGGTGACTTGGGACACCAAATAAATATCCCAAGTGGTGACTCCGAAATAAATAAAATAATTCCATTTTGAATTATGTCACTTAAATTGGAAAAACTCCCTTATATCCCCTCTCGAGTGGTAAAAAGGAGGTGTGACAGGATCTAGATTCAGGTTTTCAGGATCTTCCTGGATAATGGGATTTAGTTTCAAGTTTACAGGACCCTCCTAGATAATGCGATTCAGTTTAAGTTTTCAGGACCCTCCTGGATAATGGGATTTAGTTTCAGGTTTTCAGGACCCTCCTAGATAATGGGATTCAGTTTAAGTTTTCAGGACCCTCCTGGAAAATGGGATTTAGTTTCGAGTTTCAGTACCCTCCTGGATAATGAGATTTAATTTTAAGTTTTCAGAACCCTCCTGGATAATGGGATTTAGTTTCAAGTTTTCAGGACCCTCCTGGATAATGGGATTTAGTTTAAGTTTTCAGGACCCTCCTGGATAATGGGATTTAGTTTCAAGTTTTCAGGACCCTCCTGGATAATGGGATTCAGTTTAAGTTTTCAGGACCCTCCTGGATAATGGGATTTAGTTTCGAGTTTTCAGGACCCTCCTAGATAATGGGATTCAGTTTAAGTGTTCAGGACCCTCCTGGATAACGGGATTTAGTTTCAGGTTTTCAGCACCCTCCTGGATAATGGGATTCAGTTTAAGTTTTCAGGAACCTCCTGGATAATGGGATTTAGTTTCGAGTTTTCAGGACCCTCCTGGATAATGGGATTTAGTTTCAAGTTTTCAGGACCCTCCTGGATAATGGGATTTTGTTTCAAGTTTTCACTACCCTCCTGGATAATGGGATTCAGTTTAAGTTTGCAGGACCCTCCTGGATAATGGGATTCAGTTTCAAGTTTTCAGGACCCTCCTGGATAATGGGATTTAGTTTCGAGTTTTCAGGACCCTCCTAGATAATGGGATTTAGTTTTCCAATTGTCAGGACCCTCATGGATAATGGGATTCAGTTTAAGTTTTCAAGACCCTCCTGGATAATGGGATTTAGTTTAAGTTTTCAGGACCCTCCTGGATAATGGGATTTAGTTTCAAGTTTTCAGGACCCTCCTGGATAATGGAATTCAGTTTACGTTTTCAGGACCCTCTTGGATAATGGAATTTAGTTTCGAGTTTTCAGGACCCTCCTGGATAATAGGATTTAGTTTCAAGTCTTCAGGACCCTCCTGGATAATGGGATTTAATTTTCCAATTGTCAGGACCCTCATGGATTATGGGATTCAGTTTAAGTTTTCAGGACCCTCCTGGATAATGGGATTCAGTTTAAGTTTTCAGGACCCTCCTGGATAATGGGATTTAATTTAAGGTTTTCAGGACCCTCCTGGATAATGGTGTTTACCGTGAAAATGGTAATAACAATTAAATTTATAAATGGGATTCTAAAAATACGTGATCTATTCCCGAACTAGTTTGGAAGGGTGATTAGTGTTAAATATGGAGTAAGACGGTTAAGATCAAGGTAGCTAAAATAACAATCGAACCAGTAAAGGGGAGTTCCCGGGCTTAGAACAAGCCAGTAAATACCTCGGGGCCAGGTCTCGAGCCTACCTCGGGCCTATCGGAGGTAATCTTATTGAGGGTAGTCTGGAAGGGGATAACAGATAAGTATGTGTATATTCTCAAATTTGGGAGTCTTGAAGCCGATGGGCAGATGAACATGCGGGAACATGCACAAGTCAGCGTAGGATACACTCTTCTGGCCACTCAAGCCTTGTATGTTCCTGAGACTTTGCTCTATGCTTTTCATTTTNGAGAGAGATTATTGCTTATCGGAGAAGTGGAGCAACATCAGTCCCTTACAAGGTGGGGTGAGTCCCCCTTATATAGGCGAGGGGACTCGGTAAAATATGCATATATTATTGACAAGAGTGGAAAGATGGAACTGCCTATCACACGTCATCTCAGTAGGCTTCAGATAGACCGGCACTGTCAGGTGTAGCCATATGCTTCGGAGGCATCTCCTCTCACCCTGGCCTTGGGCCCTGCTTTCTTTGATTCGGACCTCGACGAGCCCTGAGGACGAGAACTCGATTGTGGCCTCCATTCTCGGGGTCTCGAGGAGGGCTTCCAAAATTGCCTTGATAGCGAAAATCAAGTCTTCTGATTTTTATCGCGTATAGATAGTCTCCGCGTTTCTCATGACGAAGTGATGGGAAATGATTCCGACACTCGACTCCTCGAGCTCCCTTTGGCGATGCTATAATGGCGATTCAGATCGCTGGCGCAATCCTTCGTAATCGTTGGCATGTCTCATAGATCCCTGCTCAACGTCCTATCGTTTCCGCTCCTCGAGGCAAAAGTGTTGTCGTCGGTTTTTTTTTCAAGAAGGTAGTAATTATACCCGTCGGTCAATCTTTCAGAGCATCGATGACTGTGTCGTTTCCTCCCTATAAATGAGGGCGCTTTGTGGTATTGCATATTTTCATCTCAACACTTCTGCTGATACGTTTTGCTTCTTCCTTCACATTGCCTTCCTTTGTCTTTGATTATCATGATGGGAGCTTTCTATCTCAAGGCTGTTTGGGGGAGATCTTCCGAGCCATATCGAGGCCTTCTGTCGGGGTCCACCTTTATTGAACGTAAACATGTGCGTTTACCGCTGCTGCTACCGTTGGCTCGAAAAGACGATGGGAGGAGAGTCGGTTTCACCTTTGCTCAGATGGTTATTCGGATTATGCACCGCTGCTCAAAAGGGGGCTCGGAATACCCACCGCTGCTCACCTTCATACCCCGGCTCGACGTGGAACTCCGCCCTGAGCCAGGAGCTTGCACGGCTCGCTACTTGAACGAAGTGTATTTGAAGTAGCCGTGCAAGCAGGGCCGAGGATTTTTCGGCCCGCTCCCTCTCCGAAGCTTCCTTGGCCAAAGAGGATCCTTGAGCTTCGGAGAGCTGTGGCACTTCGTCGTCTTTCCTGCTCCCTGGTTGTTCTCCTTNCAACTTGCGAGGAACTAAAGGGCCAAGTGCGGGCTCGAGCCTTGGAGGAGGTGAGCGCTTCAGCCAAGATTCCTTCCCTCGAGGCCTAGCTCAACTTATCCCGAAGTAACGCCAAGGTTCAAGCGGATATGATCGAGAAACTGGAGTCTGGCCTCTCGAAGGTCAGGGGCGAGATAGTTGACGCCCGGGCGGAAGTGGCGCTGAGCCGAACCAGGGCGGATCATGAGATGGCGACTTGCATAAGGAAGGCTGCTGATGCCCAATCCGAGTTGAGGCAAGCCCTTGATCGTGAGAAGAGGATCGAGGAATATGTTCGCCACCGATCCCGGAGAGAAGTGTTCGAGGAAGTCGGAGCGAGAGGCTTTATCCTCTCTGAGGAATTGGCTCAAGCAAGGGCGGACAAGCGCGATGCTCGGTCACTCTTCGTGGGCGTTACAGAGGGCGATCTAGACGGGTTGTAGCCTCTTGGCACAAAATATAGCTCCTACTATTTTGTAGCTTGGTCTCCGGCGCGCGCAGAGCGTGCCTGTTGGTGGAGAATGTTTTTGTCGTATGTAATGTAAGGAGAATTTCAAAGTGTTAATCTTTCTGTGCCTTTTTTCTGTCATTGCTCTTGATCGTGTGGATTTGTTTATGGGATCGGTCCCTGGGCCATGCTATGGCTTGAACTCTGATTGGCCTTCCGGCTTTTTCCTGCCTTCATGGGCGGAGAGTGATGACCTTATGTGCTCCTGGTCCGAAGCGTTTCTTGCGGACGCGTGGCCTGGGGATTTGTCGCGACCGTTGATAGCATCGTCGGGGCCGTGCTTTTAGGCATAAAATGATTGAATTGCCCTCGGGTTCAGTTTCCGAGTCAAGATCCTGACTCGGGCTTATTTTACCCTCGAGCCCGTTCGGGATGGTAATAATGAATTTCATTCTCTGCCCTGGGGCATTTTGCGATTTTCCGGGTTCGGTCTCCGAGTCGCATTGTGATTCGAGCTGTAGTCGACCCTTAAATCTCATCTGAGTTTTTGGCCAGCGATGGTGACCTTCCGCGTTGCTTGGCCATTGGGACCTTTCAGTATGAGGCCCGGAGGCATGCTTATCCGGTGACAGTGGTACTTACGTTGTTTGGTCGTATAGACCTTTCGATATAAGGCTCGGAGGCTCGCTTAGCTGGCGACAATGGCACTTACGCTGTTTGGTCGCGGGGACCCTTTTGATATGAGGCCCGGAGGCTTTGCTTAGTTTAACTATTTTGGATCCGGTCTCCGAATCGGGTTACAATTCGAGCTCACTTTAATCCTCAAGTTGTCAATTTTCAAGCTGATGGTCGTAGAGACCTTTTGGTGTGAGGCCCGGAGACTTTGCTTAGCCGGCGACAATGGCACTTACGCTGTTTGATGTGAGGCCCAAAGGCTTTTTGTAGGCTTTGTTTCCTCTCGTTAAGGTCTTATTGATTATTTTGCCTGACCCGTCGTCGGTTCTAAAAGAACCTCGATTTCAAGTCGTAGTCGGCGATGTTTTGAGCACCTCGGAAGGTTCATAGCCCATAGGTCTAGTTGATCGACGCTTTTGTGATTTTAGAGCCGACATGGTCGGGACTCGTTTTTTGCCTATTGAGGGAAGCCTGTGTTTAACCGGTTCTTTCCGAAGTAGATTCGGAGGATTTTTCAGCAACAGTCGGGCGTCCCCGGGTCGCGTTTTTTGGGTTGTAGCAGCCGTTTCGATCGGAGTCGTGTGTGTTTGGCCGGGGCCATTTTTGATCACGAGAAGCAGCTTTAGGCGTCTACACCGAGGGTATGCCCTTTAGGGATTCTTACAAATGCGACATATAGACTAAACTGCGGGATTTTTCATGCCTGTTGTGGTCTTACAGTTTGCCATGCCTGTTGAGGTCTTACAGTTTGCCATGCCTGTTGAGGTCTTATAGTTTGCCATGCCTGTTGAGGTCTTACAATAATGCCATGCCTGTTGAGGTCTTACAATTTAGGGAGAATAGATCTGGTTTTGCCGAGGCTGCCCGTTAGGGTCTTAAATTTCGAATTTTCCAGTGCGTGGCGATTGGCGACAGTCTCTGAGTCATCGAGTTTGCTTGAAGACAGCTTCTCGTGAGCTCGGAGCTATTTTTCGGAGACTCGGTGAGCTCGGAATTCCGACCCTGGGGTCGCGCAAGTTGTTGAATTGCTCATGGTGAGTCTCCGAATATATCGGATCATTCTAGGCCTGAATACCGCCTTTTGTAGTCTTGGGGTCATATCGCGAGGGCTTTGTGAGCCCGGAACCCTGACCCTGGGGTCGCGAGGGTGCCGAATTGATTAAGTCTCCGAGCGTTTCAGGACGTATATGATGTAGAGGTTTTCTTAGCTGAGGATACGCCGAAATATTTCTCTTCGATTATCCGATGTGCTTGTATGGTTCCATATTGGAAAATAGAGAGAGATCGTGGACTTGTTGGGTCCCTTCCCTGGGGACGTGCAGTTCTACTAATAATCTTGTTGGCGGAACCCTCTTCCTGATAGAAACCCGATCGAGGAAAGAGTGCCCGGCGACCCCATGGCGGCCGCGGATCCTCGACCGGGATCCGAAACTACTGAATGCCTTGGCCGCCTGTCTGTATACAGATTAGCAACAAGAAAGGAAAAAAGGAAATGATAAAAGGATGCTGCGTTTCTAGGAGCATGCCCCTCGACAGCCGTATTCCCCGTCCGGCCAGGCCGGGCCGAAGACGCGAGTGCTCTTACCCTTTGACCTCATTTGAGGGTAACGCCGGTCATGGGCGCAATGCAGGGAATCTCCTTCTGTCGCTTGTAGCCAGATGCTTTGGATCCGCGTCTGTCATGGAGTTTCACACCCTTGGGGGAGTAGGGCCGGAATAGCGTCATGGGCGACGTATTCGCCGTTGTTTGTACAAAGCGTCTGCATCCTGCGTCACCCGACGTATTAGCCCGAGCTCGGGCGGACCGCGCAGGGGCAGCGATTTGGATGCTGTGGCAACCGCCATTGGGGATATATTAGCGGTCCGGCATGAGGGCGACATTGGTCCGGATTGTCTTATTGCTTTGGCCCGACATTGTCGGTACGACTTTGGCTGACACACCTGTAACTGTTAATGTACGTTTTATTTAAAAATGAGCTCGAACGAAAGGAGGGATTACCAATACGTTAATGTGATGCCGAGGTGGAGTCTCGGCGTCTTTTTCCTCGAGCGAGAGGGTATCCTTGGGGAGTATTCCCCGAGATCGTCCCTTTCTGGCGACCGGCACTTGCACTCTACGCTCTACGGATCTTAGCGGGGTGCCGCCATCCTTTAGTGGTTGTGACGATATGCCGCAACTTGCCGGCTCTACTTTGTTCGATTTCCCCTTGTCCGTTGAGCTGGATCCGAGTTCGCTTGCTTGGCGATGCTTTGTGATTACCTTTGTTGCATGGCGTAGTTGCTGCTCTCTTGGGTCTGTAACTCCGAGCACTTCGTGACTCTCGTGGTGGGCCACGGTTTCCTTGGAGGGGTTTTGGTCGAATAGGTCCAAGCCACCCGAAATTCCCAGCTTCACTTATGGTGACCACTATGCTTGGAACTGCAACGTTGAAGTCGAGCTCTATCGGGCGAGGTTTTCTTGCCGGTTGCGTCTTATTGAATCCGGTACCGTTGGGGGTTCCTCAAAGGTGTCATCTTCGGGCTACTGCTTTGTTGTTGCGAAATGCGCTGTACCTCGGATTGTTTCTTCCGTTCGCGACATGTGGATGATGGCTCCGTTCGTTCAGTGCTGGCTTTTCTGTTGGGGATCTGCTTGGATATGCCGATCCGGTGAGGGTTTCTCGAGGGTTATCCGCGGCTCTGACTTGGGTCCGGCATTGGTTGCTGGTATATGACCAAGCCTCGACCGGATATTTGACTAAGCTTCGCTCGAATTGCTCTGGAGCTGCCGGGTATGCTTTGTTTGGGTTTTGGGCGAAGGCCCGTGCCACCCTACTATTCGGGACCGGGAGTGGTCTCGTTTGTCTTGTCGGATAGCAGGGCGCAACTTCCCGCGATATTTTATTTCTTCTTCTTCTCTCGGCCTTCAGTGCGTTGATCCCTTTTGGCATTATTTTGATGGCGTTGGCGTGTGCTTCCACGGATTGTGTTAGTTCGGTGAGCGGGTCCCCGAGATTAGATGTCGAACAATGGTGTCGTGTCGTAGTCTCTTCTGAGGGAATTTCTTCGAATCCCTTCATCGGGACGGGCCCGAGTTCTCCATTTTGGGGGTCGTCGTTTCTGAACGGGTGTGCGTGAGTGGTGATGTACCTGTGAGGACTTGGGGTCTTGTCATCCCTAGGGAATTTCGTTGTTTCTGACTTCCGCGAAATAAGTCCCGGGATCGTATCTCCGGGAGACGGTCGCTGTAAGAGTCTCAGCGATCGTGAGTCGAACTTTTCGATAATGTCCTCTAGCATCCTTACCGCTACAAGATAGGTCGTTGGTTCGTCGTTGCCCGATACCTTGGATACTGGCTCGGAGCGAGTAGATATTTTGGGTGCTACCGCGCCAAGAGTCTCCGGGCGGCTCTGTAGCTGAGAGATAGCCAAACATTGTTCCTGCAACATTTCAAAAATAACACGAAGATCAACTTCCGGTTCTACCGGGGCTGAGATTTTTCGGGTTTCCTGTCGGTTAGCGTGTTGCGTGTCGCCATCAAAGTGCAAGACTTCGTTACCCCGCTGTGCAGCGTACGAATCCATATCTGCTCGGACCGATCTAGATGCGTTATCAGGGTCCCGCAGTGTCGCGCCAGCCGTTAGGATGGCTACATTGTTTTCCTTGCGATTTTTGGGGTTATCGTCCTCGATTTCCCTTATTGAGATGATCATTAACCTGAAATCGAAAGGTCTTGGGCAAGAAAGAGTGTGAGAGATATCGTGCATTTAAGTGACGAAACTAGCAAGAAAATAATCACTATTATTTTTAGCCCCACGGTGGGCGCCAAACAGTTTACCGTGAAAATGGTAACAATAATTAAATTTATAAATGGGATTCTAAAAATACGTGATCTATTCCCGAGCTAGTTTGGAAGGGCGATTAGTGTTAAATATGGAGTAAGACGGTAAAGATCAAGCTAGCTAAAATAACAATCGAACCAGTAAGGGGGTGTTCCCGGGCTTAGAACAAGCCAGTAAATACCTCGGGGCCAGGTCTCGAGCCTACCTCGGGCCTATCAAAGGTAATCTTACTGAGGGTAGTCGGGAAGGGGATAACAGATAAGTATGTGTATACCAAGCTTTATACCGTCAATCTTGAGCTAAACAACAAAGAACAAATGAAGAACAATAAAATGCTAGGGCGACCTCGGGGTCGACGAACATAATTAACTTAGAAGAGAGAGAGAGAGAGAGAGAGAGAGAGAGATTATTGCTTATTGGAGAAGTGGAGCAACATCAGTCCCTTACAAGGTGGGGTGAGTCCCCCTTATATAGGCGAGGGGACTCGGTAAAATATGCATATATTATTTACAAGAGTGGAAAGATGGGACGGCTTATCGCACGTTATCTCAGTAGGCTACAGATAGACCGGCACTGTCAGGTGTAGCTATGTGCTTCGGAGGCATCTCCTCTCACCCTGGCCTTGGGCCCTGCTTTCTTTGATTCGGACCTCGACGAGCCCTGAGGCCGAGAACTCGATTGTGGCCTCCATTCTCGGGGTCTCAAGGAGGGCTTCCAAAATTGCCTTGATAGCGAAAATCAAGTCTTCTGATTTTTATCGCGTACAAATGGGACTCAGTTTAAGTTTTCAGGACCCTCCTAGATAATGGGATATAGTTTTGAGTTTTCAGGACCCTCCTGGATAATGGGATTTAGTTTCAAGTTTTCAGGACCCTCCTGAATAATGGGATTTAGTTTCAAGTTTTCAGGACCCTCTTGGATAATAGGATTCAGTTTAAGTTTTCAGGACCCTCCTGGATAATGGGATTTAGTTTCAAGTTTTCAGGACCCTCCATGATAATGGGATTTAGTTTCAAGTTTTCAGGACCCTCCTGGATAATGGGATTTAGTTTCAAGTTTTCAGGACCCTCTTGGATAATGGGATTTAGTTTCAAGTTTTAAGGACCCTCCTAGATAATGGGATTTAATTTCAAGTCTTCAGGACCTTCCTGGATAATAGGATTTAATTTTCAAATTGTCAGGACCCTCCTCGATAATGGGATTCAGTTTAAGTTTTCAGGACCCTCCTGGATAATGGGATTTAGTTTCACGTTTTCAGGACCCTCCTGGATAATGGGATTTAGTTTCAAGTCTTCAGGACCCTCCTGGATAGGACCCTTTGATAATGGGATTTAGTTTCAAGTTTTCAGGACCCTCCTGGATAATGGGATTTAGTTTCAAGTCTTCAGGACCCTCCTGGATAATGGGATTTAGTTTCGAGTTTTCAGGACCCTCCTAGGTAATGGGAATTAGTTTCAAGTCTTCAGGATC
>NW_017673726.1:0-4394 GCF_001879085.1 Nicotiana attenuata
AAATTGGATTAATATGAGTAGTTTATCGTATATTAACGAATTTGCATAATCATTGGCTAGTTTTGGGAGTATTTAGCATCGATTCAAGTCTTCGGAAGGGCGTGGAATGCCGGTTATGGATCTTCGGAGCAAGGTGAGTCTCCTTTCTAACCTTGTAAGGGGGAATTGTCCCCATAGGTGAGTTAATTGGTTATGTGCTCCTATTTGTGGGGGCTACGTACGCACGAGGTGACGAGAGTCCGTGCGTAGCTACTATTATGTTATTGTCCGGGTAGTCTAGGACTCAAAAGCATGCTGTACTTGGAATAATTGTAATGTGGGTTACAGTTGAATTGCTTAAATCCTGTCGAACTGGTCAATGAATTTCTAAAAGGATTAAACTTCATTTTCTGAAATCATTAAAAGAGAATTGGCTTTTATTTGGATAAATGTTCCTCGATAAATTCTTAATCTGCTGTTTGAGCATGTATTTCTATGTGTACATGTGTCGCATGTAAGGTTCGCGAGCAGGATGATTGCTTATTTAAATATGACAGCGTCGCATGTATGGTTCGCGAGCGGGGTAATAGATGCATCTATGGTTCGTGCCGTTCGACCCTCGGTAGTGCATAGTTTAAATATTATTGGATCGGTCCGTACGTCCTCGGCATGAGTTGCGCATGCTTGTATTGCTTGCTGTGAAAGTTGTTGATACTAATACCTGCTTTCCTCGACTTGAGATAATTATCAATTAATGGATTATGAATCCGGAGATTTTGATTAAAAAGGAACTTTCACCTGTTTAGTGACTCATTTGAATTTTACTGTTGTTCTTAATGGATCTGTGAGTCATCGCATTAATAATATTATTACTGGACCTTTAGTAAGTGTCGAAGTTGCCATCTCGTCTCTACTTCTTCGAGATTAGGCGGGATACTTACTGAGTACACGTTGTTTATGTACTCATACTACACTTCTGTGCATTTTTATTGCGCAGACACTTGTACGACTACTGGCCTACTGGGCGTAGCAGCATGGATGATACTGGGACTAGGTGAGTTTCATTACTCGAGGCGGCCCGCAGCTAGTATAGTCCCTTCCAGTATATTATTTTTACTTTCTGTCCATTTGTATTCCGGACGGATGTTGTATTGTATTGTTTCGTAGAAATAGCTCATGCACTTGTGACACCAGGTTCTGGGGATGTCTATGGGTTTATTCAGAAATGTAAATTTTTTAAATGTTTCATCATTTATTAAGTGGAATTTATCACGTATTGTTTAAAAGAAGTGATTTCAGAAAATATTTAAACGAGAAGTTACTAGTTATTTGTTGTTGGCTTGCCTGACAGTGGAGTCCGGCACCATCACGACCCTTAGTGGATTTTGGGTCGTGACAACATGGTATTAGAGCACTAGGTTCCTAAGGTCTCACGAGTCATGAGCAAGTCTAGTAGAGTCTCGCGGATCGGTACGGAGACGTCTGTACTTATCCTCGGGAGGCTGCAGGACTGTTAGGAGTACTTCCCTTCTTGATTCCTCATCGTGCGATTTGATTCCTTGAGGCTTATACCCTTGTTTCTTTCCTACTCAATCTTACGCGACGCGAACCACTGATTATAAATCGAGAATTGAAGGATTGTAATGGTACTATGAATGTGGTGCGGGGTGTTTTTCCTTGTGTAGTTGTCTGAGCTATTATCGTTGCATTGTGGAAGGATATTCTATCATTTCAGCTGAGTAGCGGTACTTCCGAGAGCTCTGAGGCTAGGCACAAGTTGCCATGATGCTATGAACAATTTTTTCGAGGTATTGATATGATGGTAGGATGTTTGCCTACGTGTCGGGGCAGAGAATGACTTGAAGGGAGGTTTACTCAGTGCGCGATCTAGAGGTTCGGTATTTTATTCCCGGCAGGGGAAGGGCACTCATACTAAGAATGTGCAGATTTAGGTTGATGGAGTAATGAGGTTTGGTATTTGCGGGCGTGGTAGAGTTTTCTTCTATGACGAGGTATAGTTGTCCCTATTGAATGTACTAAGTTCACCGGTGTTATGATCTTCTACAATTCGCCTTTGGGGTAAGATATTGTGAAATAGTATTGAAGATGCGGCCGTCAGATACCACGGGGTGCGGTAGTTCAGGATTGAATCAGTGTTTCTAATGTCGATGGTTCGAGGAAGATGATCTTCGGAAATGTTTAAAGTTAGCAGCAAATATGGGTCCAAGTGCCATGGAGATAGATTTCACTTAAGGCAACAACTGAGAAGCAAAGGACGAGGAAGGACATGTGGGGAGTGTCAGGCGGTGGTTAGAGTTTCTAGAAGGCTAGGTATAAGAAGCAAAGGTCGAGTAGTCGACTAAAGGGGTGAGTTTCACCAAAGTGGGAGAGTTTGGAGTGATTTGGGGATTTTAGTGATTGGTGAGTTGGGCCTACGGACTAATTTGAAGTATGGACTATTATGCGGCAGAAGACTTGATGTAACAGAAAGAAGCTGCTTGAAATGAAGAAGGATACTACCTAACTTTGAATTGGAAAGATGTTTCCGTGCACTTAATTGATGTCCACGAGGAGTGAAGGGACTGGTGCAGCTAGAGAGTGAGCTCGTACTCAGGATGGGTCATTGATGCCGCAGTGATTGTACCCCATGTAGCGACGTTGAAGATGTCGGGGAGTGTTTTCCACAGGGGGGTTATTCCATGTGAGCAGGTTAGCAGTAGCATGATTAGCAAATCTTCTGCGAAGCATTCTATTGGTTATACAACAAAGAGGTTGGTCGTGCGAATGTGGTTGACGATTCAGAGTATAAAAAGGGGTTTTTCAAAAAGATTCCGAGAATTTTGGTAGTTGATTGCGCAAGGTTATGTCAACAAGAGATAAATGATCCCGGTGAATTCCAGAATTTGTGTTATAATGGCTTCAGGCTAAGTGGGAGAGTCCCACCGCCTATGATTAAGGATTGCCCGGTTAACTACTTGTGAGGTTTCTGATTATTGGCATAGTGATGTGTTATTTCAGCTACAGGAAAGGAACATAAGCGGTGATTGAGCAAAGGAATTGTTTAAGGTGTGTTATGGTTGGCCTTGTTGGCTCATGTCTAGACTTGGGGAAGGATTCAGGAATTATGCCTCGTATAAGTGTGGGTTTCAAGGGAAGCAATTCTGTCGGGTGCTCCATTGGGAGGTTATGCTTGTGCTAGAAGAATCGTGGAGTCGATTATATTCGGGCCAAGTCAGAGCGGACGGCTCTCAACAACAGTCCTAATGGATTCAAAGGGGTAAAGTGCGGTGCCTAATGATTTCGAGCCTATAGGTACCGTTAAGAGTCAAGCTTTTGTAGCAGTTTATGAGAAGAGGCTCAGAATGTTCTATGAAGTGTTGGCTTGCAGTGTAGCATTTGGGAGGTATGAAATGGTTCGTGGGATTTGAGGCAGCATGGTCTCGTGATTTAAGGTCACTCGGGATGAGTGCGGATGGAGTGTGTTAAGTGTTGAATGGAGTTATTATTGTTTCTATGGCAATCAAGGATAAATTGGAAGAAGAGGGATTGGTTAGCCATAGTCGAATTGGCATATTGCTGGTAGTGATCAGTTCCTTCAGCGTGATCAAGTTATGCAAGTGATTTATGACGGTGCGTGTGAGGCTTGTCGGCCGCCGTAATTGGTGTTATTCAGAAAGTGTTCTACTGTTGTGGCCTGTTATGTGGAGGCGGCTCCCGGAAGGGCTATGGTGGCTTAGACCACTACTTAGATATTTGCATATTCTACGGTTATAATTCACCTGTGTGTTGCTATGGTTCTCCTGAAGTGAGTTAAGTGGAAAGTTTTATATGATGAAATGTTAATCTAATAGTGGTTCCGAAGCTATGATGAAAAATGTGTTCTATCGTATATTGGCATGTTGGGTGCAGTGAGTGGTATGGAATTTGAAGTGAAGATCAAGGTTACAGTTCGGTGTTGACAAGGATGTCACGAGCTCAGATGAGCAGGAAAGGAGTTCGATGTTTAAGGTAAGTTGGTATTGTCTTCAGCGTCACCTGAGATCGGTATTTTGTGAAAAAGGCTTTGCATCTTGGTTAATGATTCTTGATTGCTTTTCAGCGTTAGTGCGGCCGGTGGTTTGGAGGTACAAGCCAGTTATTTTTTATGGTAGGTTGTGGGAGCGTGTCCCATAGGAAGATTGTATAAGTGTGGCATGTAGTAACTTGATTGATTAAAGATTTAAACCAAGCATGAAGGTTGTGATGATATCGTTGATTTGAGAATATATGCCTGGAGGGCACTCAGTTTATTGGGTTGTGGACTGTGGAGGATTACTCCGGTTGTGATGGCTGTTCTGATGTGTTATGAGAAAAGGGAAGTTAGTATGGACCTTTGAAAGGTTATTGGCCTAGTTTGGTACGATCAGGATCGACTT
>NW_017673726.1:11938-14546 GCF_001879085.1 Nicotiana attenuata
AAAAAAAAAAAAAAAAAAAAAGAAATTAATTTTTTATTTTTTTACCCTTATTCTATAATTCCCTTTCCTTTACCCTAAGTCCCTAACCCTAGTATTTCATCTACCATATTTAAGGAATGATCATACTTAAAGCTCAAGGGTATGAAGTTCAAATTAATGAAAAATAGAATTAGCCGTGATGATGTATTTTTTTTTTCTTTTATACCGTTGGAGTGTTGGTGGCATACATTTGATCCCTTACTTTAGTTTCGTTGCATGTGCTTGTTGACACAATTTTTATGTTATAAACGGTGTTCGTCTTATTTTAGCTTCTTTTGGTCCATATTAGTTAGGCGTGTTTATAGCGATATACTTTCCTTGGAATCCCGCAAATTTTCTAATTGGTGTAATCGATAATCGAATCGATAAGCCCCAAAAATCGATAAATCGATAAATCAAAATCGAAAAATACCAGCCATACACAGAAGATAGAAGGAACGCCCGAAGGCGCAACATACCCAGAAATGATCAGATGATGGATTGAGGTCAGAATCCTCGGGGGCTCACGAATAGAGCCGGGTTCGATAGGCACGTAGGGCTGACGCAGGAACCTCGCTTGTCGGAATAAACTTCAACGTCGACATCTCAGACATCGTATTCTTCATCGGTAAAATCAGAGACACCAGATGGCCAATACCTGTACAATCAGATCCTTCACAATGGAATCACAACTTAACGTGCGAATTTCACAACACGCACGGTCACAGGATCGAAGACTGCCGACAGCTCCGGGAAGAAGTCGCCCGGTTACTTAGCAAAGGTCACCTCTGAGAATTCCTCAGCAACCGAGCCAAAAAACAGTTTTGGGAAAGAGAGGCGATGAAGAAGAACGAAACGGATGAACCAGAACATGTCATCCATATGATCTTTGGAGGCATCGATGCTCCACAAGAACCCATGGTCAGGAGAACAAAAATATCCATCACCAGGGAGAAACGAACCCGAGGTTACATACCCGAGGATGCACTCACATTCAGTGACGAAGATATCGAGACTCTATCTTAGCCCCACAACGATGCGCTGGTAATTCCTTTCCTTGTAAATACATTTCAAATTAAGCGTGTACTTGTGGATCCAGGTAGCTCGGCTAACATTATCAGATCGAGAGTGGTGGAGCAGCTCGGAGTGCTCAACCAAATAGTGCCCGCCTCTTGAGTCCTCGACGGATTCAACATGGCAAGCGAAATGACCAAAGGAGAAATCACCCTCCCGGTAAACATAGCTGGCACAACCCAAAATGCGAAATTTCATGTCATCGAAGGAGACATGAGGTATAACGCCTTGCTCGGAAGGCCATGGATACAGTGCATGAGAGCAGTACCATCCACCCTCCATCAAATGATGAAGTTCCCAACAAAGGACGGAATTAAAACCGTCTATGGAGAACAACACGCATTGAAAGAGATGTTCCCGGGACACGAGGTGGCACCGGTGCCGATACATCCGCCTTCGAAGGAGCCAAAGGATAAGCAAACGGTAAAATAGCAATAACAAGCTATATTTTCGATTACACTCAGCTAAAACAAGCAACGGACCATACCGCGTCCTTAAAGAAAACAATCGAAGCATATGAAAACGCGAGGCATCGCTGACGCTAAGTGATAATCGGCATAAAGTATGTATATTTTGATATATATCGCCTCGTATTTTGCTCTTGTTTCGATGGTTTGAGATGTTTAATATGATTATTTGTGCTAAATTATGGTATTTCTATGTGTAGGAATCATTCGGATGCAATTTGGGACGAAAGGGCATGAATTGGAGCGAAATCGGAGCAAAAAGGCAAAAAGTCAATTTTGAGGGCCACAGCCAGCGTGGGGCGCTGGCTGTGGCGCAGTTTCTAGTAGGCCAATATTTTGAGCGCTAGGGCCAGCGCCCACACTGCCCTGGACGTTCGGAACGTGAAAGTGTCCTATTCCGACTTGGACTCGGTTATTTTCACTCCAAGACGCCTCCAATTGATATAAAAGCCATCCTAAAACCTACTTTGAGGGGGGAACGTGATTTTGGAGAGAAAACAAAGGAGCAAAACACTTGGGAGCACGGATTTGAGCAATTCTTCCATCCCTTTTCTAGTACTCATTGATTTTATGTTTGAAAATATTATTTTTGATGATTGTATGAACATGAGTGGCTAAGAACCCTATTGTTCTAGGGTCATGGGTGAAACATGAATGTTGTTGTTTGAAGTTTAATTTGATGAAGTTGATTTTATCATATTGGGTTGTTTATTTAATTCTGTTTTTAGTTATTTTGCTGAGTAGCTAACAGTGAAATACTATCTACGAATTTAGAGTTGAACTCGAAAGTGGGAACACTAGATTGCATATAGAATTAAATAGAGCAAGTTCTTGAACCTGGGCATCGGGGAACGAATTCGCGATTAGGATAGACATATACCTAATTGCCTTGCTTGGTTGAAATACAGGAAGTATAAATGCATTCTTGTTAATCTTAATTCCATAGACATATAGGCATTAGTTAACTTGAATAGGCGAGTAAGGACTCGACAGATTCTTATGAGTAATATCAACCCTGTCAATCAATAATTCAGATAAATCAATTAGTT